>NW_017305444.1:28320-31454 GCF_001594115.1 Trachymyrmex septentrionalis
CCCCTTCTGCCATTTCCGAGGTTGCACTACCGGTTGAGAGCCCGTAGACGTTCACAGCCCGTTAGAATATTGCATAGAAAAATATCGCGTAATTTCGAGAAAGAGTGGCACGCTCACTCATGCCTGGCGCCCAACTATTGTTTCGTGATTTTGTGTTGCCCTTAAGAGTGGCCGCGTGAAGACGCCTTTCTATCGCGTTTCGTTTAAAGTCACCCGTAATCCGATTGCATAAGGAAATCTGCTGTGAACGCGCTATGAAGTTGCGCCACGCTCGTAAGTGCGGTTGCAATACACAGCATGGAGCGTTGCGCGGTGCGCTTATTGAGCAAACGTTATGACTTGATGAATACTGGCTACAAATTTTTGGAATCAACATTTGTCCTCCGAGTTACATGGAGATCGCCCTGAGAAATCACAGCGGACATGAACTATCGCTGTCTTTCAAAACGTAGAAGGGCCTCTACGAGCAGCGATGGAATATTTACAAGGTTCAAAACAAATATTATACAAGGACAATTTCATAAGCATTGGACTGCTAACGGCTAGAATTTGCACGCTGCACGATACTACACTCGTATGTTTCGATTCTTTGTCCGTACGCATGATGATGACCGAAACGACGCTACGACGTATGTTTGAGTTTGACGAGTGTATCAATGTAACGTTCGAACGATTAGTCCAACTTGTCGATACGATCGAGTATACGCGATTCTTCAATATTGCGTCCAAGAACGTTATACGCGATGGCGACATCTTTAATGGACATGAGCTCGTAGATTGCAAGCTATTAACTTTAGTTTTTTAATACGTACGAAAAATCAGTGTAATAAAATGTGAATAAAAAAAAATTTGTTCGCATCACTATGTATATATTATATGTACTTTATTTTACTACTCGTCCGTCATATTCTCTGGCTCGACGCGCTACTAAAAAAGAAAAAGGAAAAAAAAACTTAACGTATTGTGAAAACTATGTCATGAAAAAAGAGAAAGAAAAAAATAAGATGTATTTGTATTCTATCGTCGCGTTCTACTTTTTTCTAACGTACAAGCTCTTGTTACTTACGCATTTTTTTGTAGTTTTAGAATTTTAGAGTTCTAGAGTTTCCTGTGCAGCGCAAAAGTAAAACATATTCTAGGCAGCATTGCTATAGCATTGCTATGGCAAAGGATGTTTCTCGGCGTTAGTTTTGCCAAGTCTTGTCTGTGTGCGCGAAACCAGTATAACACAATTTTATTTTTGAATAGACGTTATCTATTTAGCGTATGTAGAATCTGATGGGTTCGTTATTAAGGTCTAATAATCTCAATCTCTCGCAACTCGCGGTCTCGCGTAAAAAGTAGCCACAGACATAATTACCAACATTGCAAATATAAATAACAAATATTTAAAAAAAAATTAACCGACTCTCTCACAAAATATTATGACGTCATGCATGCTTCCAATCAAAGAGCGTTTCCTGTCTACTTTTTTTGCAATCATTTTAATTAATTTTTACCAACATTATTTATTGTTAAAATCTTGTATGCGGATTATAATTTTCTTTAATTCAATATGCAATATATTTATAAAAATAATTTTTGATAAATATGTAGTTTAGGAGAGCCCTCTCCAATGGCCTTAACCTTAACATATGTTGTCAAGGTCATGACTCTAAGTGACTGAGAGAAAGTTTTAACCGTTGGACATTACTTGTTAAAAACAAAAGAAGAAATAATATGTCACATTTCTGTTATATAAAATGAAATGCTATATAAAAAGTTTGATTTCTATCTCAATCCCTCTCTGTTTAAGGGCACATGACTTTCACTTAAAGCGACCACGTTACGATTTCTGTTTTATATGGTGGAAAAGACACATGATATACGTTATTTCTTAAACTTCTTTTATTTATAACTTTTTAACGACGTTAAAATTTTCTCAAAGTCACTCAGGATCATGACCTTGACAACATATGTCAAGATCAAAGTCATTGGGGGAGGGTTCCTCTAAACTATATATTTATCAATTTTTTAAATATACTTATTTAAAAAAATTAAATCCTATTGCATCCGTGCCATTACCATAAATGAAAATCAGAGAGGTAGTTTTCACTTCTCGATCACACTCGAACGCAAAGAAGAAAAAGCCACGTAACCTTATGTAGAAGCAACGCAACGAGTGCTTACTCAATATGGAGAGACTGAAAATTTAGCCTGTCTTGAAAAAAGAGTGAAAATATGGGTTAATCTTGTTCAAGAGTGACAGATTTTTACTTTTTTTAAAGTGAGATTTACTTTTTTGGAATCAGGTTCATTCCAAAGGAATGAAATTCCAATCCCTTTTTTGGAGTGAAGTTCCATCTACCCTGATATTACACTCCAAAAAAGGGATTAAGATTTCACTTCTTTGAAGTGAATCTCATTTCAAAAGAATAAATCTGACTCTAAAAAAAATGAATATCTGCCATTGAGCAGCTATATTTTAACTATTTTTTCAAGATAGGCTAAATTTTCAGTTTTTTCAGGTGAGATTTCACTCCATGAGAGTTAGAGAGTAATAATAATCAACTTCGATAACTAATATTTCGTTCCGCAAGACAGAATGACGTTTTTCCTGTCAGATTCATTTGTTTTGTGCAAAAATGTGAAATGAATTTTTTAAACGTGAGGTAGAGTTAAACTTAACATTTACCCTATCCTTTTACTTTGCACTCTTTGCAGAGAGTGAATCATGATTCACTAAATCTGACTGATAAATGAATCCAACAGAGGAAAATTTTCCACTTAAAAGGAAAGGCGCCTGACGTTCATTCCTATACTGATCTATTACACTAGAAAAAGGTGCTTTTTTACTCTATTAGAGTGCGATTTCACTATATTTTATAGCGTAATTTAACGTCTAATTATAGGGATCACTCGAAATACGCAGGCTAAATTTTGGGTTTTAGTTGCACTTGAATTTGACTCGTTTTGAGTGAAATCTCACTCTTTCAGTTTTAGAGTAGCTTTTCGCACATAGCAAGAATAGAACAATTTTTTGTTTTGAATGAAAACGCGTCGAATAAGCATAATTTCATTGAAATTGAAGGTGAGGGACGTCTTCTAAATAATTACCTAAATAACTTATACGAGAAATCGAATAACAGATAAAT
>NW_017305444.1:31554-34529 GCF_001594115.1 Trachymyrmex septentrionalis
TAGTATTGAAAATCTATGTGTCTATAATGAAAACTATATATTTTCAGTGCTAGCAGAAAATTTTGGACACAGAATCTTATAGTCCTCTATAGAAACTCATGGAAAAACCTATGGTTTACAGCAAGATAGAACCCTCCTCCCATGGGTACCAATCAAATTTATCACGGGTACCCATGATTAGACAAACCCATAGGAAAATTTCCTATAGGAATTTACAACAGGGAACCACGATACATGATTATTATATACTCATTTGTAGTTAGGGTTTTATTTATTCATGGATATATGATAACCATGCCCTAACCTAAACCCAACTATGGTTCACCTCTGCTTGGGGGCGCACATTATAGAATGTATGCAGAGTAATGTAGGAAAATATTTTCTGTTTTAAGGACAAAAATTATATAAGAAGATATGAAAGTTGTGCGCTCCTAAACAGGGAGAAGAAGGGGAATCGCTTCACATAGAAAATTGTAAAATATGCTTTAAAGCGGAAAATTTCTGTTTTATATGGTGGAAAAGACACATGATATACGTTATTTCTTAAACTTCTTTTATTTATAACTTTTTAACGACGTTAAAATTTTCTCAAAGTCACTCAGGGTCATGACCTTGACAACATATGTCAAGATCAAAGTCATTGGGGGAGGGTTCCTCTAAACTATATATTTATCAATTTTTTAAATATACTTATTTAAAAAAATTAAATCCTATTGCATCCGTACCATTACCATAAATGAAAATCAGAGAGGTAGTTTTCACTTCTCGATCACACTCGAACGCAAAGAAGAAAAAGCCACGTAACCTTATGTAGAAGCAACGCAACGAGTGCTTACTCAATATGGAGAGACTGAAAATTTAGCCTGTCTTGAAAAAAGAGTGAATATATGGTTAATCTTGTTCAAGAGTGACAGATTTTTACTTTTTTAAAAGTGAGATTTACTTTTTTGGAATCAGATTCACTCCAAAGGAATGAAATTTCAATCCCTTTTTTGGAGTGAAGTTCCATCTACCCTGGTATTACACTCCAAAAAAGGGATTAAGATTTCACTCCTTTGAAGTGAATCTCATTTCAAAAGTATTGAGAATACAAGTATTTGAGTTCAGCGCGTTTCTGTACTCGAGTGTACAGACCAATACTTTTATGCGTGACTGTACTGTACTCGACTCAAGCGCGACTCGGAAAACTTTGACTCTCATCGTAATTAACCGATATCCGTTTAAGTGATCTCTCTCTCGCAGTCTCTGTTTGAATTCCGAAATGAGAGGACAGCACGCTCGCGGATTATAAAATTTACTTTTCAATAAATTACGTTCATTTATAAGTTTCTACTTAATTACTGGCTCAACCCATCCAACCACGCTCTGCTAACAAGAAGTCTTATCAAAAAGAATAAATCTGACTCTAAAAAAAAATGAATATCTGCCATTCTTGAACAAGAGTAGCTATATTTTTTCAAGATAGGCTAAATTTTCAGTTTTTTCAGGTGAGATTTCACTCCATGAGAGGTAGAGAGTAATAATAATCAACTTCGTTAACTAATATTTCGTTCCGCAAGACAGAACGACGTTTTTCCTGTCAGATTCATTTGTTTTGTGCAAAAACGTGAAATGAAGTTTTTAGACGTGAGGTAGAGTTAAACTTAACATTTACCCTATCCTTTTACTTTGCACTCTTTGCAGAGAGTGAATCATGATTCACTAAATCTGACTGATAAATGAATCCAACAGAGGAAAATTTTCCACTTAAAAGGAAAGGCGCCTGACGTTCATTCCTATACTGATCTATTACACTAGAAAAAAAGTGCTTTTTTACTCTATTAGAGTGCGATTTCACTATATTTTATGGAACATAATTTAACGTCTAATTATAGGGATCACTCGAAATACGCAGGCTAAATTTTGGGTTTTAGTTGCACTTGAATTTGACTCGTTTTGAGTGAAATCTCACTCTTTCAGTTTTAGAGTAGCTTTTCGCACATAGCAAGAATAGAACAATTTTTTGTTTTGAATGAAAACGCGTCGAATAAGCATAATTTCATTGAAATTGAAGGTGAGGGACGTCTTCTAAATAATTACCTAAATAACTTATACGAGAAATCGAATAACAGATAATTCTAAATTGTTTATACACATGCATGTGATTATAGCTCAGAGAATTTGCGTCTAAGATTATCATCTCACAGGTCTTAGAGTCGAATCTTGCCAAAACCCCATGCGTTTTTAAAAACATGTACATGCGTATAAATGTTCGGTGTATCTCACACGTGATGATGTGTATATAATGTAAATATGAGGAAAAAAAACCTTGATTTTTTATTTCTTATATTTACATCATATTTGCATTTTGGTACCTAAGTGTTAATCAACAAATGGAATCCCTATTGGAAACTGTTGGAGACTATATATTACTTTACATAGAAAAAAACTATTACGGATGGGAATTTAGCGATTCAAAACGTTTATTAAAAACTAGAACTATTTTCTATAATTCTTTATAATAAATTTTAAGCAGGGTATATAAGTTAAAATTAAATATTGTAGATTACTATACAAATAAATTAAAACGTTTCGTAGTATAGAGGTTAAAATAAGTATTTTTTTACATAGGGTAACTCCGGTATATACGCCGCACCTATCAAAAACTTAATTTATTAAGTATTATTTATTATATTTAAAGTAAACGAACTATATTAGTAAAACCTTTGTACTGTCTACTATTATGAAAAAAATATTAGAAATCCAAAATATTTAGATTTCGTATAAGGTGTAGTAAAAAGAAATCTATTATTTTTGCATTAAATTGAAGGCTTTATTTAGCATAGTTAGAATGATCCGATTTAGGTCAAATATGCACCGTTTTGTTCGATAACTTGTTGCCATTTTGAAGGTAATTTCATTATGCCTCTCTCATAGAAACCCTCGTCCCTATTGGCAAAAAACTGGGACAGTCGATTTTCACAAGCTTCTCTTGA
>NW_017305444.1:39529-67106 GCF_001594115.1 Trachymyrmex septentrionalis
CCGCAGAAGTTCTGATCGTACGTCTGACAGGACGTACGATTGTACTCTATCGTCGTAGCACCGTTCCAGAAATATTGCACCAGTTCCTTGGGAGGTCAAAGATTACCAAAAACTGTCAAAGTATACGACGCGGTTGTTCCTCTTCGCTACCTAGTGAGGCCCCAGATCGCATCCAGATTCACGATACCGCTTTTGTTTCGACGGGCATCGATAACGCGTTACACATGAAAACGTTTCTAAAGTATCCGCATACGTGTCGCGAGCTCGTTTAATTGCACATTGGTAGTTGCGCCAGACGGCATTTTTATCGTCTCTTTGGCGTTTTTTTTTTCTTTGCAGCTGCACCCTGTCCATGTTTGTACGGGTCGAGATACAGTCCGCGTCCGTATTTGTACGGAGCGAGATACAGTCCGCGGCCCTGTTCCATCGCGCGGTCGTGTCGTTGCAGCTCTTCGAGCGGACGTCGCGCGGCTTTGTTGTCGTTTACCGCTTTCGCCACGCTGGCCGCTCCGCCGATCAAGGATCCGAGCACGCCCAACATTGGCAGAAACGGTAACGCACCACCTCGTTTTGCCGTTGGAAGTATCCACGTCGTTTTTTTCTTTGTCGTCGTCATCTTCTTCTTCGGTTTCATGCCCATGCCGATCTTGGTCTTGGCTTTCATCGCTGCCCAAACGGCAGCAGCGGCGGCTCTCTCGCCTAAAGCCGAATCACTCGCGGTAATGCGCTTCTGCGCCTCCTCGGCTAGTATATTGTCTGCCGCGTGTCTATTGGTGAGATCGTTGCTGCGCGAATACGCAATGTCGTGTTCCCGACACGCCGCATCCAGCGGATTGCTCGCGTCACCTCTGGCTAATCGCTTCGCAAGTCGAGTGCCTGGGCCGCAAAACTGGTAGCCCGGAATATGTAACTCGAAAGGAAGCGCGTTTACCGCTCGATTCAACAGACTACCGCCCGACGCTGACATTCGTTACAGTCCTTTATCTTAGGTGTGGGACCATTCGCTGCCACGGCTGATTGTAGTGCTTGTCGCACCGACGATAGGTTCGAACCTCCGAATCTGCCTTCACGTGTTCCGAAGGTACCAGACGTGTTCGATGTAATCGCCGTACACGCGTAAGAGTACGACCTTCGGTATATATTGTAACTGTTCGGCGCTCAAGTTTCAAATATCAAAAGGATGACTCAGCGCGAGATACATTTTGCTACTGCGCGATTCGCGGGATTCGCACGTCTTTAAATAGTCGTTCGAGAGCGCACAGCCTGTAGTGTGAGCATAAAATTCGTGCTGCAACCGCTGACGATACGCGTCACGAACTGTGACGCGAAATCGCGAATGATGGGAGGTAGCGCGGAGAAGCGCAAGCACGGTGAAATGCTGCCGAGTACTATACGCGCGATCATTTGCGGCCCGTCGAATTGCGATAAAACCAACGTTCTCATAAGCTTACTCGAGAGCCCGAACGATATACGTTTCGAGAACGTATACGTCTATTCGAAATTGTTGCAACAGCCAAAGTATCGATATCTCGAAAATTTGTTTACGTCTATCGACGAAATCGGCTACTTTACGTTCTCCAACAACAACGACGTTCCACCGAGTGAGGCGCGCCCAAATTCTATTTTTATCTTTGATGACGTGGCATGCGACAAGCAGGATGTGGTGAGAGAATACTTCTCGATGGGCCGCCACGCGAACGTTGACTGCTTCTATCTCTGTCAGACGTATGCGAGGATACCTAAACATCTGATACGCGATAACGCGAACCTTCTGATCCTATTCAAACAGGACGATACCAACTTGAAACACGTTTACAACGATCATGTAAATACCGACATGTTGTACAACGAATTTTGTACGTTGTGTCACACCTGTTGGCAACAAAAATATGGATTCGTAGTGATAGAAAAGACAGTGCGCTCACAAATGGACGATACAGAAAAGAATTTAACGAGTTCGCGATACCGTAACGCGACCAGTCGTTGTCGATACTTAGCCAGAGACAAATATGACAGATGTGCGCGAGCGTGAAAAAATCGCGAGGGCGATTAAGAAAACGAGCGATCCGTAAGAAACATCGAGCTCTGAAGACCGGTAGAATCGAGGAGGACATCGCGTTGAACAGACGTTTTAAGCCTCTTATCAAGCCGCTGCAACTTTTCGTCGACAGCCCCGACGTGCAAGCGACAAAGAGAGAGTCGCGCGACGAAGATACAGCGTCTGTCCATAAACGCGAGAGGAAAGAGGAAGAGGAACAAGAGGAGAGAGAAGAAGCGAGCGAGACATTCGAGCGTTCCACGACTCTGCATAAATCCAATGATCGATCGCACGATGATGTACAACCAATAACCTCCACCCCGCATGCCAAAATCGTACCAACGATAGAGTCGTTTGAGAACATTTTCGAAACGACGGAAGATTCATTAGCGACGAAGGTTCAAAATCAGCTGCAAACGTCGGAAGGTCGAGAGGCGTTACAAGCTGGTTTGGGCCCTCTGGGTCAAAAGTACGTCGAGGCCGTCCTGAGGGGAGCGCTATATAAAGAAAGGTATAAATCGCGTGTACGGCGTTTACCTACACAAGAATGGGCTGATGAATTGGCAATAAACGTTTCGACGTGGATGACGCGGATAACATAATTATCGACGGCGTACGATACGCTGATACACCAGGTCTTTACGAGTTGATTTTCAAGAGAATTCCCGACGATGCCCTCTACACGGAAGACGATATGCACAAGTACAAGAGCATGCTGTTGATGACGAACGCGCACAAACACAAGAATCATTCACAGGGTCAATTATTGAGCAGAGGATACAAGTACAAACACGTAATCGCGCCGTTGATGTCGGTCACACCCAAGAAACAGAAGAAATCTGGAAAGGGATTACCTCACGTAATGACATTGAACGACAATGCGATCGATTACGTGCACTGGGATGATCCCAACGAGCTGGTGGATCGTCTACGATTGCTCGACGCTTCGCACCGAGCAGGCAACAACGCTCACGACAACGAGATGCTGTCGATCATCGAGGAGCTTCGCGAAGCCGGTCTTATTATAAATTAAATCACGTATTCATAAAACGAGTCACTCGAGTGACGCCAGCGAGAAAAATACATTAATTTCTTGTACTCTGTGTATTACACGTCGAATCATGAAAAAGAAATCCGATGAAAAGAGAGAACAAATTAGCTCCGTGAAACGTCAACTCGTCGAGAAATTGCACGCTCCGGCGAGAAGAAATTTTCCGCGAAGGCGTGTCATAGTCCGAGGGTACGATCTGTGGCAGGCTGATATCGTTGAGATGCGCGCATACTCGAGTTTCACCAGAGGCTACCACTACATACTCACCGTCATCGATGTGTTGAGCAAGTACGCGTGGGCCGTTCCGCTCAAGAGCAAGGGTGGAAGCGAGGCGGCGAACGCTATCGCTGAGATCGTTCGAGAGAGTGAAAGATGTGCGAAAAATTTACAAACGGGTATGGGAAAGAATTTTACAATGCAGATGTACAGAATATTTTGAAACAACACAACGTTAATCACTATTCCACGTATTCGACGTTGAAAGCATCAGTGGTCGAGCGGTTCAATCGCACGCTCAAAAACGACATGTGGAAGATGTTTACACTCAACGGCAATTACAAGTGGGTCGACGAGCTGCCGCGTCTGGTGTCAGATTACAACGCGCGCAAGCATCGCACCATCGGCATGCGACCCTCTGACGTAACTTCTGCGATCGCCGAAAAACTCTTGGGCACAGTGTACAGTGCGATAAAGATAGCGGGTCCTGCAAAATTCAAAGCAGGCGATTCGGTACGCGTGAGCAAGTACAAGACGATTTTTGAGAAGGGTTACACACCAAATTGGACCACCGAAGTGTTTACGATCGTTAAGGTGCAGCGTACCAATCCCGTAACTTATCTACTCGAGGACTATCGTGGAAAATCCGTCGCTGGAGCGTTCTACGAGCACGAGTTGCATCGCGCTACTCATCCGGACGTGTATCTCGTGGAGAAAGTGTTGCGCAGGAAGGGCGACAAAGTGTACGTCAAGTGGCTGAGATTCGATGGATCGCACAATTCATGGATACACAAAAACAATGTTATTTGATAAATTTTTAATTGATATATTTTTTTTGTATACATATAACAATATAAGAACATAAATGTGTAAAATACTTTTTTTATTATCCTTTCCATTTTTAGAGTATACAGATATGAAATATGTATATAAATGTATGATACATGAAATGAAAAATAACAGTAATTCATAATAAATGATACTACATAAAACATAATAGTAATACTTATATAAACACGTAAAAACATAATGCGTAAATTATAATGATAATAGTACATAATAATAACAGGTATGTAGATTGTACCAGAATATTTAAAAAAATGTAAAAAGGCATACACAAAGTACAAATTAAGATAATACATAAAGCATAATAATAGTAATACATATACGCTGTATGAAAATATAAAAAAAATGTAAAAACATAATATAAATGTTGATATGTACATATATTACAAAGGTATCCGCCAATGTCCCCACGGTAACGTCTCCGTCGAATTCGGTACGACGTATCGTTTGTCATCGTATGGACTCAGAGCGATTTTCGATTCGGATATCGTATATACCTTGTGCAGTTTAGATCGTATACACGATTGACAACGAGTAATTTCGATCTCTTCGTTCATATATCGAGTGTAATCATCGAACGTTATCGTTTGCGCTACGACATTATTCTTTACGCCTTTCACCTTTTTAGTGTCCTTCTTGCCGTTTACCCTCATAGCGTACATCTTCGCTCTGAGACCAACGAATTCAGTCATTATCGCACCGTTATTTTCATCCTTCATCAGACCGGATACTTTTCTGTTCGCGAGAGGCATATCGTACACGTTGTCTGTCGGATAATCGTTCGTGTCGAATCTAGCAATATCGCGTTTCATAGTTTCGTAAACGTCCTCGCACTCGACGCGGTAAGACTGTCTATATCGGTGTACATTATTTTACATTTGTCGCTAAACAATGGTAACATATACTCGTGGTGAAATTCTTACAAGCAGACTTTCGATATGTCGAGTATACACATACCCACGTAAATCGGTTTGTTGAACTTCACCTCGAGTTTGCACAGTTTGACGGCTATTAAATTTTCCGCAAAGACGCTACGGCTATGGAAATTTGGTTTTGTAATCATTTCCTCCGCGCCGTACTGTCCATCCCATGTTAATAATTGTTAATAATTTTACATTAACGTGGTTGCGCACATTCTTCATAGTTTTACCGAATACCGCGTTGTTCATTAATTTATATAAATTTTTTTCGAAATCTTTTTTTCGTTTTTCGTGCGCATTCTGAAATTTGTATTAAGTTCAATGTAATCGCAAAGCCATGGAGATTGCGCGAATTATAGCACTCGATGGATCTTTGTTACGCGAAGACCGTGACGAGTACATTGCTGTAGATTGCGGTAGTGGATGACGTAACGCTGTTTATCGTACAGCGTCGCTAAAAGTTTATGTTCGCGCTTGCCGGACGGCTTATCGCGCGTCGGACAGAACGGTAGGTCAGTGTGTCGGTCGTGTATATGCTGCGGATACTCGAGATCGACTTCAAGAATGTAACCGGTGGGCGAATCCAGAGCAATCGCGCTCGCGTCAAAGTTCGCAGCGTCTTCGACCCATTGAAATTTGGCGTATGGCAAATTCACACATCGCCCATCCGTATAAATTGTTAACGTCGTAGTACATCAAGTACGACGACGGGTCGTACGAGTGCATGTACTTGTTATTAGCCTGTGCGTATCTGCCTGAACATTGACTGAGACCACCGGGTATATCGCACTCGATGAACATGATCATGTCAATATCAGTGAGCAATTCAAACTTTACACGCGTATGTTTTAATATCGCGTGAAACCAAGCAAGGTGTAATAATGTGCGGGATTGAGACCGTAACTCGCGACGCAACTTTTGCGGAAATTTTCGAAAATGTCGGCTAATAACAAGACATCGGTTTTCAAGTACAGATCACTGTACTCGCCGAGCGTTCGGATGGAGAATCGCTGCCATACATTCGCCGCGTGAGCGTAATCGCTCTCGGATACGGTATCGCCCGTTAACGAACTGTAAAAAGATTTGCGCGGTGATAAGTGCGTGTCCTGCAATTTTTCGGCACAGTCAACGTACTCGTATGAAAAGACTCTTTTACAAGTCAGTAATTCAAATTCATCATCCGATAGTGTTGAAAATTTTGAACGTATAATTTTTAATTTGTCTTTATCAAGATACGACGCTAATTCATCGAGACTTGTACTAAGAAATTTGAAAGAATCAATAAAACGTAATTTTACACAATTTCTTTGAAAATTATTTTCATTTTTATCTTTAGTGCTATCGACATGTTTTGTGAAGATGTATTTTTCTTTGGTTATCGGTAATACATCTACGCGTACTTCATATGCTGTAGCGATTTCCTTAATTATAAAATGCGCGTTGTAGCCCAATAAATTGTGAAAAACGATCGGAATATATAATAAATTTTTATAATTTAAATTACAGTTTGAATGCACTGGACCGCGGTATCTACCGATTAAGTGGCAATGATCGCTTACCCGCGTGTCGTCCGACGCGAACGGTTTCTCGCAGATGTGACAACGCGTCGCGCTACGGTACACCTCCCATTGTTCTTTCGACAACGTTTCCATGGGCACGTTGGCGGATACGATATTTTTCACGCGATGCGCCAAATCGTTGAGTTGTCGCGCGAACCACGCTATACAATCTTTATCGCGACGGAACTAATATGAAGATAACGCGTCATCGTATGAGCAACGCACGTAATAGCCTATGCTGAACCTAACCTCATGCCGTGATACGCGTACGACGACGCATCTTCCCTGTCGGGTTTCGTCTTTCGTAAAACGCACTCCAGATCGGCGTAGACGACGAATGGGACGCGCTCCTTGTTGCAGAGGTTCCCAAATTCGAGCCACTTTTCGTCCTCGCTCGGCAGTCGAATAGCGCAATCGTTGATCTTCTGGCAGTCCATTGTGTGCGACTGCAATTTCTCATTCGTTCTGAAGTACGAGGTCTGGCTATTAAATAACAAGACTGTGTATGAAAAAGAGTTTTACTTTAAAAATTATTCTACAATTTAATGCTCCCCTTCAATGTACTCCCCTCCCCTCGCCACACACCGTTCCATTCGTTTTTTCCATTGGTCAAAGCAATGCTGGAAGTCTTCTTTTGTAAGAGCATTTAGGAGCTCCGCCGATTTTCGCTTCACCTTTTCCATCGACTCGAACCGGGTTCCTTTTAAGGCAGACTTGATCTTCGGAAACAGGAAAAAGTCACAGGGTGCTAAATCAGGCGAGTACGGCGCGTGTTCGAGCACTGGAGTGCCTCTAGCGGCTAAATAACGCTTCACAGACAGCGCGTTATGGGCAGGTGCGTTGTCCTGGTGTAAGATCCACGACTTGTTTTTCCACAACTCCGGCCGTTTCTTACGAACTCGCTCTCGCAGTGTTGCCAAAACTGTCAAATAGTAAGTTTGGTTTACAGTTTGACCCTCTGGAACCCATTCAGTCATCACGATGCCGTTGATGTCGAAAAAAACGATTAGCATGGCTTTAAATTTTGATTTCGACATCCTTGCTTTTTTCATTCTTGGCGATGCAGGAGTTTTCCAGTGCATGGATTTCCGCTTAGTTTCAACATCGTATTGGAATATCCAGGTTTCATCGCAAGTGATGATGTTTTCCATCAATTCAGGCTCTTCATCTAACCTCTCAAGAAAATCTGAGCAGATCTGTTGACGGACGAGCTTTTGGTCAGGGGTCAAATTTTTTGGGACCAACTTCGCACAGACTTTCTTCATGTTTAATTCGTCATGTAAAATTTTTCTGACAGTTTCTTTATCGGCGTTTGTCTCAGCAATCATCCGAATGCTCATACGACGATCTCCGCGCACAATTTCATTGATTTTGGTCACTGTTTGCGGAGTTGAAACAGAGACAGGTCGACCTGGACGTTGGTCATCTTCGGTGCTCTCTCGGCCTTCAGAAAACCGTTTATACCATTCGAAAACACGCGCACGAGGTAGAGAATTCTCACTATAGGCCTCTTTCAACAACTTATAGCACTCAGTCGGAGTTTTTATTAATTTAACGAGAAATTTCACATTGATCCGTTGCTCATGTTTTTCGTCACACATTGTTATCGGCACGAGAAAAAAACAAGTTCGTTTCTAACCTATATAGAAAAAATACTACTACTGCGACAAAAACGTGTTTTTGTACTGGAATAGTAGACACTTCCAGCTATCCAATTCTGCATTCGTTTCCCACCCTACCCCTCTAGGACGCCTTCTGCGCGCGCAGTCTCGTTATTTAATAGTCAGACCTCGTAATGCAAGCATCTGAAAAAAAAACAAAAAATTACAACAGTTACCTATATTTTATTAATAAGATGAGAAATTATAATAATTTTTTCATGCACTTATTTTTCGTGTACTTACCGGTCGCAGAAATATTTCTTGTGCTCTTTTTTGCTTAATTGCGAGCTCACAAGACGCGACAGGTTCTTGATCCACGCAAAGTGGCCGACACCGTCGTTGCGTGGATCTTGCATGTACAGGAGATTGACATGCTTGTCCTTCTTGTCACTGGTGAGCCGTAGAAGAAGGACTTGTTTATTCTCGATGCCGTATACATTGATCGACACCGCGTTCAACCGTTCGAATTTCGGAATGTCTTTGAACGTTATCGGAAATTCGATACTCGCGAGATTCAACATCGTCGTATAATGCGGATACGATGACTCTCGCTCCCCATACTTTTCAGCCAGGTACAGAGCGGCAACCACTGACCACGCGAAGCACGCATTGTCCTCCGTTCTAACATTGATCACCGTTCGTTTCGTCGCTATTTCCCGCGGCACCTCGAAGTAACATCCTGCGCGCATGGGATTTAGTTTGTCCACATTCTCTTTGAGGTTCACATTCAATTGAGGATTCGTGACAATGACCACCCGCTGTCGCGTTCCTGGAACTCTTCGAGTGATGTCAACGTGGGTTCGATGATATGCTGCTCGTACCACTCGCGCAAATCGATGTATCAGTATATCTCACGGTTTTTAGTGTTTATACTCTTAATGTCACGTTTGATGTTTGTCATAAACTCGCCGTTGAACGCAGTGTTCACTTTTGCACTACCGTGTCTTTCTACGGCGTCTCGCACACGTTCGAGCACTGTTTCTCTCGCGTCGTCCAAAAACCGCCGTGGCTCGATGTAATCGACGTTGACCACAGCATTCGTCGATATACGGCTTTCAAACGCGGCGTCGATCTCTCGCCAGACGAGAGATCTTTCGTCGCGACTCGCGTACCAGCCACCAACGTATACGAAACGTCGCTCTAATTGTGTCTTTGCACCCGTGAGTCGCGCGATCCTCGCCACCATGGATGTCTGTGTCGGTGGGGCGCGGACGTTTGGCACGACAAAGCTCTTCGAGCCTCTCGATGCACTCGTCGCATCATTGCAGCCACGCGAAACATTCCACCAGAGTAGCGATATGGCTGCACTGCTCCAACAGTTCGCGTTCCACTCCCTCATGATTTTCCATTTTTTTCTTTAGACACGTCACACTCTTCCACGGAGCACTTGCACGTGACTCGTTCACACACGATGCAGCATCGCGACATATCTTGAAAATCATAATGTTCTAACACTTTTTTATTATGTTTGCTTGCGAAAATGCATTGTTCACACTCAAAGCATTGGTTGTCGCATCTGTCGAAAAATAGTTTTGGCGCAAGATCGCGATCACGAAACTACATCCATATACGAGTATTGTCAATAATCAGCAGTTCGACGCACTTTTCCCTATCTGCAGGAATCTTAATGCAGATGCACCAACCTTGGCTCTTATCTGCGATTTTCTTCGCCCAATAATAATTGTCCTTTATTACATTGACACTTCTATTCCACCAATGTCTCTTCTCATATTCATCGTCCTTGTAACATTTCTCTCGTAACCGTAGATACACTTTCTGTCGCAAGAGAAAAGATCAGTCAGAAACGGGCTCTCTGATAACTGTCCCATGTTTATCACCACGTATACCCAATTCACGATTGCGTAGGAATTGCACTGGCGATATTCGTGTACCAATGTCTCTTTTTTGCAGAATACTGAGAACATACAACACATCATCTACGTTAGAGTCTTCCCACATATTTTTCAGTAGTGTCTGGCTCATAATACCGTTCACAATAGTTTTTTTCAAGGATTCACGTTACTAATGTGTTCGACTACGTTGACTATGTCCTCAACGTTTGCACGATGATCACCCATACTTTTTTTCCACTATTCTTATTGCGATCAATTAGTTTGTCTTCCAGAGCACCAACTGAGGAACTGAGCGCTGATAACTCATTATATATTTTATTTGTGACTTCTTTGTCCCTTTGCCTATTGAGTCATACTTTATTTAGAAGTAGATAAGGCAGCATTTGACCACGGACCATGAACACACGTGAACTTGACCACATGACCTTGACCACACTTGACCTTGGCCACGTGACCCAGAGCACACGTAACTTGACCACGTGCCCTTGACCACACGTGACATCGACCACGTCACCTTGACCTCACGTGACTTTGACCAAGTGCCCTTGACCACACGTGACATTGACCACACGTGAACTTCACCAAGTGACCTAGACCACACGTGACTTTGACCACGTGCCCTTGACCACACGTGACCTTGACCACGTGACCTTGACCACACGTGACATTGACCACATGACCTTCACCACACGTGACATTGATCACGTGCCCTTGATCACACGCGACCTTGACCTCGTGACCTAGACCACACGTGACCTTGACCTCACGTGACTTTGACCATGTGCCCATGCTACACGTCACATTGACCACGTGACCCTGACCACACGTGACCTTTTCCACGTGTCCTTGAACTCTCGTGACCTTGACCACGTGACCTTGACCACACATGATCTTCACCACACGTAACCTTGACCACGTGACCTGGACCATAAGAGACCTTGACCACGTGACTCAGACCACTCGTAACTTGACCAAACGTGACCTTGACCACGTCCCGTTGACCACACGTGACCTTGATCACACGTGACCTTGACCACGTGACCTAGACCACTCGTGACCATCACCACATGTGACCTCGACCACACGTGACCTTGACCACGCGTGACCTTGACCACGTGACATTGACCACTCTTGACCTTGGCCACATGACCCTGACCACACGTAACTTGACCACACGTGACTTCGACCATGTGCCCATGCCACGCGTGACATTGACCACGTGACCCTGACCACACGTGACTTTTACCACGTGTCTTTGAACTCTCGTGACCTTGACCACGTAACATTGACCATACCTGACCTTGAACACGTGACCTTGACCACACATGATCTTCATCACATGTGACGTTGATCACGTGACATTCACCACACGTGACCTTGACCACGCGACATTGACCACACGTGACCTTGACCACGTGACTGTGACCACGTGACTTTCACGACGTGACCCTGACCACACGCAACTTGTCCAAATGTGACCTTGACCACACGTGACCTTGAACGCACGTGACCCTGATCACACATGACCTTAACCACGTGACCTTGACCACGTGACCTTGACCACACTTGACCTTGTCCACGTGATCCTGACCCCACGTAACTTAACCATACGTGACTTAGACCACGTGACCTTGACCACACGTGTCATTGACCACATGACCTTGACCACTCGTGATGTTGACCACGTAACCTTGACCACGTGACCTTAACCACGTGTCCTTGACCACGTGACCTTGAACACGTGACCTCGACCACGTGACCTTGACTTCACGTGAGTTTAACCACATGACCTTGAGCACGCGTGACTGTGACCACACGTGACTTTGACAACGTGACCTTGACCACACGTAACCTTGACCACGTGACCTTGGCCACACGTGAACTTGACCACGTGACTTTGACCACACGTGAATTTGACCACGTGCCCTTGATCCCACGCGAGATTGACCACATGACCTTGACCAGATGTGACCTTGAACACGTGACCTTGACCACGTGACCTTGACCACACGTGACCTTGACCCCACGTGACCTTGACTACGAGACCTTGACCACAAGTGAGCTTAACCACGTTACATTGACCACACGTGACCTTGACCACGTGACACTGACCACGTTACCTTGATCACATGTGACCTGGACCACGTGCCTTTGATCAGACGTGACCATGACCACGGGATCTTGACCATACGTGACATTGACCACGTGACCTTGACCACTCGTGACCTTTACCACACGTGACCTAGACCACGTGACCTTGACCACACGTGACGCTGACCACGTGACATTGACCAAACGCGACCTTGACCAGACGTGACCTTGACAACGTGACCCTGACCACAAGTATTGTTCACCACACGTGACCTTGACCAAGTGACCATGACCACAAGCGACCTTGATCACGTAACGTTTACGACGCGACTTTGACCACAAGTGAGGTTCACCACACTTGATCTTAACCACGTGCCAATGACCACACGTGACTTTGACCACGTTACCTTGACCACACGTGACCTTGACAAACATGACCTTGACCACACGTGACCTTGACAAACATGACCTTGAGCACACGTGACCTTGATAACGTGCCCTTGACCACACGTGACCTTGACCACACGTGATCTTGACAAACATGACCATGACCACACGTGACCTTGACCACCTGACCTAAACCACACGTGACCTTCACCACGTTAACTTGACCACACGTGACCTTGACGACATGACCTCCGCATGGCCACCATTTGTTCCACACGTGGCCATCACATGGCCACCACGTTGCTCCCACGTGGCCCTCACGTGGCCGCCATGTGGCCACGACCTGACCACATCGTTGCTCCCACTTGGCCCCACGTGGACTCCACGTTGACTCCACGTGGCCACCACGTGGCCACTAATTGGTCACCACGTTGTCCCCACGTTGACTCCAAGTAACTTTCACGTGGCCTCCACGTTGTCCTCACGTAGCCACCACGTGGCCAGTATGTGGCCACCATGTTGCCCCATGTGGACTCCTTGAGGCCACCACGTGGCAGCCATGTAGACTCCACGTTGATTCCTTGTGATCACCACGTGGCCTCCTCGTTGACACCACGTGGCCACTATGTGGCCACCACGTTGTCCCCACATGGACTCCACGTGGCTCCTACAATGCCCCCACAATGCCCCCACGTTGCCCCCACGTGGCCACTACGTGGCCATCATGTTGCCACTACGTGGATTTCTTGTGGCCACCACGTGGACTCCTCGTGGCCATCACGTGGCCGCCACGTGGCCCCGATGTGACCACAACGTTGCCCCACGTTACCTCCACGTGGCCACCGCGTTGCCCTACGTGGTCTCTTCGTAGACACCACGTGGACTCCTCGTGACCATCACGTGTACTCCACGTGGCCACCACGTGGACTCCTCGTGGCCATCACGTGGACCCTATGAGGACTCCACGTTGCCCCCAAGTAGCCACTACGTGGCCACCGCGTTGCCCCCATGTTGCCCCCACGTGGCCCCCACTCTGCCCCCGACCACTTGGGCCGTCGACCACTTGGACACCGACCATGTGGCACCCAACCTCTTCGACCTCCAACCACGTGGCCCTGCCCACGGTGCCCTGCCTACGTGGCCCTGCTCACGTTGCCCTGTCGACTTGGTTTTCCCTACGTGGCCCTGCCCACGTGGCACTGCTCACGTTGCAAAACCCACGTTGTCCTTCCCACGTGCTTCTGTCCACGTGACCCTGCCAACGTTCCCTGCCGACGTGGACCTGACACGTGGCCCTGTTCACGTGTTTCTGCTCACATGACCTTGCCCACGTGGCTCTGCTCACAAGGAACTGCCCACAAAGCCCTGCCAACATGGCCCTGCCCACAAGGCCTTGCCCACGTGGGCTTGCTCACGTGGCCCTTCCTACAAGGATCTGCCTACGTGACAGTGCCCACGTGGACCTGCCCAAAAGGGCCTCCCTACAAGGCTCTGTCCACGTAGCCCTGCCAAAGATGGCCCTACCCACGTGGCCCTGGCAAAGATGGCCCTGCCCACCTGGACCCTCCCAAGGTTACACTGCCCACAAGGTACTGCCCTAAAGGCACTGCTCACGTGACCCTGCCCACACATCCCTGCCCTCGAGGCCCTTCCCAAGGTGGCCAGGCTTACATGGATTTGAAAACGTGGCTCTGCCCACGTGGTCCTGCCCTCACGTCCCTGCCCATAAGGACCTGCCCACGTGGTCCTGCTCAATGTGGCCTTGTCACGTGGCCCTGCCCACGAGGCCATGCCCACGTGGCCCTGCTTAAGTGGCCCTGCCCACATGACCCTTCCCACGTTGCCTTGCCCATGTGGCCCTGCAAACGTCCCCTGCCCACGTGGCACCCGACCACGTGGCCCACGACCACGTGGCGCCCACATGTACCCTACATGGACCCCAACCACTTGGACCCCCGACCAGGTGGCTCCGATCACTTGGACCCCCGACCACGTGGCTCCCGACCACGTGGCCCCCTACCACGTGGTTCCCACGTGACCTTCACGTGGCTACCACGTGGCCTCAACGACCACTTGGACCACCGACCACATGACCCTCGACCACATGGCCCCCGATCACAAGTTCCCCCGATCACAAAGCCTTCGACAACGTGGCCCCCGACCACGTGGCCCCCGACCATGTGGCCCCCGACCACATGGTCCCCCGACCACGTGGCGCCCAATCACGTGGCCCCAACGTGACCCCTACGTGACGCCGACGTGGCCCGCACGTGGCCCCCGACTACGTCGTTCCCCGACCACTTGGCATCCGATAACGTGGTCATCGACCTATTGCATCCCTGACCACGTGGCTCCCGACCACTTGGAAACCGACCACGTGGCCCCCACATGGCCCCCACATGGCCCCCACGTGGCCTCCATATGGCCCCCGACCACTTGGACCCCGACCACTTGGACCCCGACCACGTTGCCCTTACACGCCCCCCACGTGGCCCCCGACCACGTGGCCCCCACGTTAACATCACGTGGTCCCCACGTGGCCCCCGATCACTTGGACTCTCGTCCACGTGGCCCCCGACCACGTGATCCCGCGACCACGTAGCCCCCACGTAGCCCCCACGTGGCCCCAGACCACGTGGTGACCACGTGGCTCCCATGTGGCCCCCACGCGGCCCCCGACAACTTGGACTCCCGACCACTAGGACCTCCGACCTCGTGGTCCCCGACCACGTAGCCCCCGACCACATTGCTCCCACGTGGCCCCCGACCATTTGGACCCCCGACCACGTGACCCCCGATTACGTGGCCCCCGAGCATGTGGGCGGTGCAATGGACGGCATCATACGCTAAGTCCCAAAGGAAGGTCCCCAAAACGAATCCTTCTCAGGAGAGCTAGCCTGGCATTCTTCCACGACCGGAGGAACCGGCTGTACCTGAAGCATTCTCTGAAGAGTTGCCCCTCCAACGCATCAACGGCCAATGCCGAGACCCTATCAGGTATCTTATCCAGACTTGGCGCTTTGATTAGGCCCCTTGGCCTTCGAAAGGCCTCCGACAGGGAAGCTGTTTTTCGCCCCCCATCCCTCAAACAACCACGACGGAACCGCAACCGTTAGTCGCCTAATTTCAGTGGCCTCTGGGTACTCTCAATACGACTCCGCCACGATTCCCAACTCCAGACCGCGTTCCGTGAGTGCAGGAATAAGTCCTGCGGTCGTAGTCCAGGTTCTTCTAGAGAACGCCGTCTATTCTTGCGCATATGAGCCTCCTCCACGGCGATCTCCATCGGCGCGCGATGCGGAAGTACTCTCCCCCTTGGTGGCGATGGAGGGCTCTAGGCTCGGCGGAAAGACCGCCTTACAGGCACCACCAACTTAGCTCAGCCTCGAATGAGTGAACAGATCTTACTCCCAGAGCGATGGTCCAGGTTCTCTTTCCCGCGTCCTGACACGGCAGGCAGCATGCCTCCGCCATGCAGCTGCGAGCCGTGTGGCCCGGGGCCCCGCAATGATAGCAGTAGTCGCTATGGGCCGTTTCGCTGGAATACGCCGTCCTCACATGCCCAACCCCCAGGCACCTAAAACATTGCAGGGACCGCTCGGGGAGGACCTCTACGCGACCAGCCTATTACCAACCTGCTTTCAGCGGCGACTTTGTTGGCCGCGGTGACCGGGCAGCGTGCCTAAACTGACCCAAGTCCATCTCGGGTCGCGCGTTTAATTTCTATCCTTACGGAGTCTCGCGATACTCGAATCATGTTCTAGTATCATGAACACAAACCCTAAGTACATAATATTTATATTGGTCACAATAACACGAAAGTAAATTTATATTGATTTTCGAGAGAAGAGTTTGTTTTTCTTCGATTTCCATCGTCAGTACGCATCACTTGTAAAATAAAATATTGGTTAACAAATATTTTTATAAATTATATTTAGGGTTATTAACGATAACGTATCGGTCGTTATCATGTCTTTTTTGCTCAAATTTAACGATGACCTTATAGAAGAGAATAATGAGAAACAGGAAAATATAGACTTAATTACTTTCAAACGTTGGTAAGTTTAAAATTTCTTTTTTTTTAATTTTTTTAAATATACATCGACGAATAATTTTGAAATAATAATGGACGGATATTAACAATCCAGATAGAATTAAACGTATTTGTAGTACGTATTTTTAGTACGTCGATTTAACCAGAAGATTATTCAACAGCATATTACATGTGCTTTTATAATATAAATGCGATTAGATTATTTTTTATACATATTTTTCTGCAACAATGGAAATTTATGTGTAAAAACTCTTAGTCCAAATCTATTGTACAATAAATGTTTTCATACTTGCGTACGAAATTTACCTATTACAATCGAATGCAAGATGAATAATTAATTGACTATGATTCATTTCTTATGACTTAAGGCTTAAAAGTCTTTTGTAGATCTGGGCTTATTCTACGATTGCAAAAGTCAAAAAAGATACTAAAAAAAGTACAAGAAAACATTCGTTTGTGTGTTGATTAAAATTCCCAAAAATTTTTACTTAAAACAAGATAAACATACGCACATTTGGGCATTGAAAAGAGAAAACGTGAAGATTGAGAGTAAGAAATACGAGCAATATAAAAAGATCCAAGATTTTACGTTCAATTGTCCACATAGGCATCGAGAATTGGATAACTTGCAATAAAAGCAACGTAATAGCCAATTAACATTTCTCGCGAAATAAAAAAGTGATGTCATAATTATCATATTTAAATTTAAATTTATTATACTTTTTACGTCTGGATAAGCACAGGTAAAGCGTATAAGATTTCTTTTCGTTTTTTTAATATTTATGACAATATGCAATATTGTTTGTAATTATAATATTAACTTCAAAAATATGACAAAAGAATGTATCATTACTTGATCCTAATATTTTCCTCATTAACATATAGTCATGACCTTCAACGATTACCAATAACACTTTCGCTGGTACAATGTTATAATTAACTATAATGACTACCAATAACATGTTTGCATGTACAATATTCATTGTGGAGTGACGTGTCTCCCGAGAGATGTTATTTCTTTTAAAATATAGTAGCCCGGCAAAATATTTTTCATACATAATTATACATAAACGGTTATACATAACTAATTTATATATAATTTATTTATAACCGTTGCAAATTACATACAACCGTTTATGTATAATTATGTATTGTATGATGACAAATTCTTGATGGGCTGTTATAAAAGAGATAAGATCACTCAAAAGACACGTCATTCCGCGAAATATTGTACCAGTACAAACATGTTATTGGTAGACATTGAAGGTCATGCCTATAATGAGAAAAATATTAGGATTAAGTGGTCAAATATTTATTTGACATATTTTTGAAATTAATATTACAATTATAAATAATATTGCATATTGCAATATAAATATTACAGAAATAAATGTTTCGACTTTTTTGCTACAAAAATTGAAATTTAAAATGTTTTAGATCAGAACGAGCCCTCGAAGTTTAAAGACAGGAAGTTATTTGTGAATAATTGATAAACATTTTATCTTGCAATTATACATTTACAAAAAAAAAGCACTGTTATGTAGGGTAAAAAGTATAATATCAATTTGTAGATCATTAATAATATTTAAAAAAATATATATTACAAATTTTAAACAATAACAAAAGGATAACTATAATAGGCTAATGAGGGTCAGCAACACGTCAGAGATTTGGAGTGACACATCGTCGTACACGGATGTGTGTTCTAAAAATGTGTGATCTTTATATTTGATTTTAACAATTCTACTTTTTATAAAGTTTTAGTATTATATGTTTAACAAAGCTTCAGTGCAATGCTTCATGCTATTCCGTGATGACTAACAACGCTGCATCTTTGTCAATTTGCGAGTGACTTAAACATTATGAATATATGAGCTAATTATACTTGTATCATTCTTGCTGAGAAGGACTCTAAAGAGAGTCGAAACGTTCAAAATAAAGAAGACATCAATCTAATTTTTGATTATTGATTGTTCACTAAATAATTGCGCCGTTTATCGTTGCTGACTCTTATTAGCCTATTATATCTTTTTGTTATTGTTTAAAATTCGAAAGTCCTAATATAATTATTGTTATTGTTTACAAATTTTGCTTTGAATGCCCCAAATGATTATAGAAATAAAGTTGAGTTCATTTTATGATAACTTGTTATTTTATATTTTTAACGCGTTAAATTCTATATCATTCTGCAAGAAATTCTAAAACAATAACCTTATTCAGCATTCAAATACTCTTTGAAATATTATAATATACTCGTATATTCCGAAAAATTATATATAAATGGAATATATCTACAAATAATAATATAATAAATTATACATAATTAAAAATTTTTATTTAATAATTTTGTATAGTGATTTATAGTTTTGTATAGTATCCATATATAAAATGTGATTATATTATATATATGAAAAAAAATTTTCTTTTCCGGAAGATTATAAATAGACAAAAGTCCAGCTAAATAAAAAATTGCAATTTTTACTTGTTGCGAAAACAAATAGAAGACTTTTTTATTTAAATAATTTTTTTATAATTTAATAAACAAAATATTTCATATTAAACATCCACACACATTACAAAATCATAGAAAAATATTTATATAAATACTACTAATAAAAATAATACAAAAAAAAATAAACATATATGGGAATGTGTGTGATAATGTGCGAGTGTCTATTTCAGAGGTGTTACAAATGATTGATTACATTGGTCATAGAACCGGATTTATGGAGAATGACTCTAATTTATATTAAGCAGTTTTATCCAATTTTATTACAATTTTTATAGAGAATTTTGTATATTTTTTTTGTAAAAATCAATCAAAAAAAATATTCATGTCGTGCTTGCATATAAAAATAAATGTATGAACGGAGCGAAAAGAAAGTGATATAAGATCTACTATTCAATTTATAATTATTTCCAAAACTGTGTAGTTATTTTAATTGAGCACAGCATCCATGAATCAAACTGGATAGATCATGAATCTTCTCAGCAATAATGTCATTCGCTTCGATCAATTTACAATGTACCCGAATTACATATGGATCATATACTTGATAATCCTTTATCTCATGAAAATATTCATGTACAAGATAATTAAACAGCACTTCGATCATACTTAAAAAAAATCACTTAAATTTATTAACTTTTTTTATAGATAATTATTATAAATAGTTATTGACGATAAATATAAATTTTAATAGTTATGGAGTATAATTCGTAGAAAAATCTATTATACCGATTATATGCATATAAGCTATTGGTATGTATTTTACAACTCTGTGAATTAGTTTAGACTGTAAAGATGTAGGATCTCTTCTTTTCTCTTGTTTTGAAATTGTGTTGTCTTAAATAATTGTCTGTTAAAGTTAATCAGGTTTTATTTTTATTTGCAGACCGCAATCATAGGAACAATAATGTGGTAAAAAGTTGGTATTTCGAGTTTTATCGATCATTGTCCTTCCAGCACAAAAAACTTTGAGCTTCTTGAATTACAAACTCAGAGCCATGATTGCTCCACCGACCGAACGAAGAGTGCAACTGATGAGCGAATTTATAACTGGGATACAAATATTTCCTCAAGAAGTTTAATTATTCTTAAACGATATAGCTGATGAATAAAAATATAATATTAACATCCAAGTATCATTTATAAGAAAATTTTATGAAACAAATTTATGAGATAATAATTTTATGAAATAATTTATGAGATAATAGTTCAGGTGGTGAAGATGTATGCCTGGGAGAAACCGTTTAGCCAGATTGTATCAGTAACCAGAAAGTTGGAGATCAAGCAAATCAAAAATTCTTGTCGTACATGCGCGCTGCATATTTGGCCATAGTCTTCATTAAACGATTGACCATCAACTTTACTCTGATAACATTTGTTTTAATGAAGAATAATTTGACTGCCGTAACGATTATAAAATGTCGACATACTTTAACATATTTCAACTCGTCGTCGCGTTATACTTTCCGCTAGGGTTAATACTGCTGAGTGAATCAATAGTATCATCGATTCAATCGATTGAAGATGTATGTTATTATATTACGAGTATTTTCTAATTTACGGTGAACTTAAATCTACAATTATTCTTATATTTCTATTGTCACATATTTATTAAAGTGCGCTTAATTTTTACAGAATTTTTTGCTAATGGACGAAGTAAACACGAGATGCTTCTCGGAGAAGATGCCGCAGTTGCAGTTCAAATCTCAGAAACCACAGAAAACAACTAATGCAAATAATCAAATAGACAGGTACATCTTGAGAAATGCGAAAATCCTTCTGTTCAAACATCAAAGATTATCTGATCTTTCGGTATACGTAAAGCTTCAGCGTGTTTCCACTAATTGGATTGACACTGGCCAATTATCGCCAACTATGTACAATATCAACTTAACTATCAAGCCAGGTCAATTATGCTGTAGTCGGTGCAGCAGGCTCCGGCAAATCGTCTATGTTACATCTACTGCTGAAGGAGGTAAATCCCAGCATGGGTTCCGTAATTCTTACTCAGGGCTCCTTGAAGTATAATTTTCCGGGCAATTTATCCACTGGATACTTTACGAACAATCCGAATCTGTGTATCTTCTATGCCAGTCAACAACCTTGGCTTTTTGATGTTACTGTAAGGGACAATATACTATTCGGCTAGTCCTATGACAAGGCTAGATGTATGCAGATAATTTTTATATCCAAAGTAATTGTTGCGAATATTGCATAGTGTTTATATATTCCTGTGTGTGTGTGTGTGTGTGTGTGTGTGTGTGTGTGTGTGTGTGTGTGTGTGTGTGTGTGTGTGTGTGTGTGTGCTATTGCACGTTAGAATCAAGAATTTTTATATGTAACTAGTAACAATTCTTACAATTAGATCCTTCAAATCTTACGCATCAATCATTAAACATGAATAACGTCTTTGTGATTGGATATAAAAGAAGATATATTTTAGCAAATGTGTTACAAATTTTCTGAAGTTTTAATATATGTGTTATTCTATTTAAATAAAAGAAAAATGTCTATTTCCTAATTTCGAAATTTTTAATATTCTTTAAAGTTTCTTTTTGATCAATTGGCAAATGTTACAGGTAGCAAATGTGTACTCCTTGACGAAGGATTTCCGACAATTTCCGCAGGGAGACATGACAAAATAGTCGGCGATAGAGGTGTCCGGTGGCCAAAGAGTGCGAATCAATCTCGCGAGGGCGGTTTATAGAGAAGTCTATTTGCTCGATGATCTCTTGAGCGCGGTGGATACTCGCATTGCTAGGCATCTCTATGAGAAGTGCATCACCGAATATCTCCAAAACGAAAATACTTGTCATACATCAATTGCAATTCCTTAAAAGGACGGACCACATCATCTTTAGTTATCTTTATTAAATTAAAAAATTTTAAAAGTTTAGTTTTTCAAATTGTTTTAATAGTAAAGAATTTAGAAATATAATATAATAATGACAAATTTAACTTATTAATGTGAATGAATAATTTAAAAATTTTCCCCTTATTATTATAAAGATAGACATTTTATTAATAACACATAAAAATTAGATAATTTCATAATTAAAATTAATAAATAATAAATAAATAATAATAAATAAAGAGCAAAGTAAGAACAAAATAAATTTCTTTAAAAAAGTCACACAATTAAAGGAATAAATTACAAATAGAGAAAAGTAAAATTGAAAAAATATATAATAAAATAAAAACTCAGTTTAAATACAAATAAATTACAAGTTTCGGCTACCGGATTAAGCCCTCTTCAGACATTAACTTATCAAAAAATATCGCAGTACAAAATTAATTATCGGAAATGTTCGCATAGTCACTATAATCACAGTTCGGATGAGTCTTGATGTAGAACTCGACATTATTCACATACGATTGAACAGTAAAATGTGTTTCATATCTTTTGGAAAAGTTCCAGTTGATAAAAAAGATAAAAAGACTTCTTACGAAAAAATAAACGCAACTAAATTAACATATCGGAATTCTAATAAATAATTAAGACTCACTAAAAATCATGTGTAAATTATTCAAACAAATGTGTCCATATATAAGTACGAAAAACCATTAGAACATATAAAGTTAAGTGGAAACGGGATGCGTGGAACGCAGATGTGTAAGACGGACATCGATTATTATGTACGTTCGCTGATACGGATCACCACGGACTGAGAGAAGAGACGGACTGTCAGTATCGAAAAACCAAACTTTATTTACAATAGGTATATATGCCTTGTGAAGACCTTCAGTCATCAATTTGTAAATTTAAACTATTTTTCTGCTTTTTAATATTGAGCATCTCAGAAATTAAGCGTTTCCTATAGCAAGGTTCTTTATCTAAAATTTTAACATTATTTCATTGGAAATCATGATCATACTGCAGCCTGTGCTCCGTTATGACAGAACGGACAGAAGTGTTGTGTCTAATATGATTACGATGTTCTGTAATTCTGGTTTTCAATTGTCTGCCGGTCTGTCTAAAGTACGATGCATCACAATTATTACACGATGTCTTATAAACTACTTTGCTCTTAGATGTATAGGGACAAATATTCTTTTGTATTTTAATATATTCACCCATTTTATTAGAACTATGAAAGATACCCTGATGTCGTTTCTTTTGAACCATTAAAATTTTTTTGTATGAAAAGGAATAAATGGTACCGAAAGCCAAGATGCTGATTCATACGCACAGACATTGTCAACCAAATCTTTATGTGCTATGTGGCTATTTTTAAGTAAATTTTTTATACGTTGATTAATTGTGTCAAAAATAAAAGTTAATGGATAATCATTATCTAGTAAAACGCTATTAATAATAAATGTTAAATTTTTTGTATGAAACATAAAGTCAGAAAGTAAAAAAACTCTGTCAACTAGCGAAAAACCTTTCTTTTGTACAATAGGATTATTTGAAATGAAATGTAAAAATTTGTCTGAAAAGGGAGATTTTTAAATCTTTTATCACCTGTAATAGCGGACCTAGTAATGAGGAGATTAGAGACGATGTCCTTGATGTCGGAGAATGTGGATATTTTAATTTGTTATATACGAGTATATGTAGATGACATTTGTATTGCAGTTTCTCCCTCAAAAATTAATATTTTACTACAACAATTTAATTCATTTCATCCGCGTCTTCAATTCACTACACAAATAGAGAAAGAAAAAATAAATTTTTTGGATATTATATATATATATATATATATATATATATATATATATACAATATATATATATATTTAAAGACACTGGTAGTGTCTCGGCGCTAATTAATATTACACGCATTTACTGCTTTTCTTATAGACAGGTGGTTATTTTTAACTTCCTTTGCTGTTGTCGCATACATTTTTTTCTACATTTATACATAGATCCTTCGTTTGCCTCCTTTTTGTAAGATCACACCATTCCAGAGACTTTTATAACTAGACTGACTCTATATGATAGAAAGAGATGAACCTGATTCCGAATTGTCCTTGTTTCACAATCAGTTCACATATGTATGCATCCCGTATGAATATCGCATAAAGATATGTGAAAATACTAACGTTACTATCCGTGTGATTTATACATGTGAAAGCGAGTGAATATGACGCTGCCTAGCGCTATCTTTAAATATGGAGATTAAGTCGGCAATCTATTTATAGAAGTTTGTGCATCGTTCTGTAGAACAAAAAAATTGTTTTCAATGAGATAAGTTGTTACACTCTAATAATCCCCGATAGAAGCGTAACAACTTACTCCAACCTTCAATTTGAAAAAATACCGAAAAACAGTACATATATCCATTCAAATAAAATGTGTTATTATAGTTAAATGTATATAAAAGTAATATACAAAAGGATAATCACATACCTCTAACTTATATGTATGTATATACATTAACACAATCGATTTATACAATAAAATATTTAGTTTTAATAGTGAAAATCAAGAAAACATACGTAGCGTTTTCTAAAGTTCAAGTATGGAAGTTAAATTAAGTGAAGCTGTAGAGTATTATAAGAATTACATATAAAAATTTATAAAAATACGTTGCCACTTGTGGCAATTAAAAAATAAAAAAACTGTAACAACCTACAACGGTACAACCTAATCGCGATTTAACTGTAATCGTGAGAAATATTATGCCTTAGTATATTTTTAGTGTAGTTAGTTAATCATTATTGTAATAAAATTTGTAAAATACAACCTCTTTTGAATAGGAACAATCTTAAAGTATAAATTGACCAATATAAATAGAGATTATATAATAGTAAATTTTAATATTTTTATAAATCGACGTGTTTTTAGAGCATATGTTTATGGAATTTAATTCATTTATATGAAACTGACCAACCCATGCTATTGGAAATTTTATTTTGAGAATATTTTATTTCATGAATTAAAATATCTATAGCAAATTAACATTATATTTATTTCATTATGTATTATTAAAAAGTCATTTTCGTCTATGCCTTCTTTTGAATCAGTTAATTACATTACGTATTACATTTATTCTGTTCTATGAGTCGTTGTATGTAACTTTATAATATATACATATATTTCTACATGTTCTCTTATGTCAGTTAATACACGATCATATTTAAAAAGAAAGAGTAAAACAAAGAAGAGAGCTATACTACGAAAATAACATAAATCGAGAATGAGACGTAACTGTTTGTTCAGTATTATTTGCAATCTTCTAATAATTTCAGTTTTATTTACTGCCCCATAATTATAACGCAAATATGTCATATCTATTGTAAAGACCGATTAGAATTAAATATATTATTTTTTTGATTATTCTTGTCAGCGTATGACAAAATAAAATATGATAAATACTATCTCTTATATGAAATCTTGACTCTTATATAAAAACATTTTTTAGTATGTATTTATGTATTTAAAGTTTATTTTTATTTTTTGTTTAATTATTTTTCAAATTTATTCTCTACATATTATAGAACTTTAATTTACTATATCTTCTAAATCAATACCGTCCCACACTTTTTATGAGTAATCATTCAGAACATTCTCCCCTACATTATATCAAAATGACATTCGAATCGGTGACGTGTCACCTAAAATGCATATTTACCAAAATTGCTTTACGGCTTTTATAGGAGGTAGTAAATATCATTAGATTTCATAAAAATAATCGATATCATGCTCTCAATTGAAATTAAATCCAAAATGGATAAAACATTTGGTGTACTGATCCGCAATTAGTACATAGCGTCTAATTGTAGATAATTGTCATTACTTAATTTAATTAAAATTAAAAAACGTACAAGACAGTACCAAAATGAAATAAAATCATCCATAATGTAATCTATGTGACCAATTATAATTACTAAACATCTCATAAAACGTTTGATATCTTTCTGAATAAAAATATGAATTTTTTTTTCAAGGCCGATCTACAACTGATGGCCTTAATCTACATACCTAGAAATAAAAATTACATGAAAAGAAAGGCAATCTAATCTAGATTATCTGTGTGTCTATTCTGTTGTTCTTTACTTGTTGGTTTAACAGCATTTACATACGTTATCCCTCAGTGTACAAATCTTCCAGTGTAATTCTCACAAAGTTTCTAAAGGAACTGCGAAAACTATTTCTGGAAATCTTATAAAAAAATATTAAATCGTGTTTGTGTCTCATACAGCAAGAATTAATTCAGTTAAAATACTAGCCGACGATTCAGAGAAACTATGACAGAGACGTTAGAAAGAGCACTGGCACCATTATTGATCATTGGATCGTTTTGTAACTTGTGCATGATCGAATATCCTCGTGGACAACCTAGAGCGTATCTTTCTTACCTATATGCTTTGGCCAAATGGTGCTCTCTGACATACTTCTGTTACTATCCAATATATGTCTGGCATTTACAAGAAAATCAGCTATCTAGCAATGATTTCGTCCGGTTGGGTACCATTATATTAATACTCATTAGCCTCTGTCGTTTTAAGGTACAAATTTTTAAATGTACTCCTGGTTCCAATATAATAATACTTGATCTTTTAGTATTACTTTTCTTTCGTTTAATCGTATTTTTAATTAAGAGCATTAAAAATTCACAATTCTAGGCAAATACAAAATTATAAAACATTTTTATAGAAAGCTTTCAATACCGTTAACCATGACCTACTTTTTAGTTAAACTCAAGCTGTGCAATCTCTCTCATTCGGCTCTCTCGCTAATCTGCTCGTTCTTTACAAATCGCACGCAGCAGAAAAGTCCTCAAATATAATTCTTTTTCTCTTTTCTCTTCTTCTCGTACTGTTTTTTTCTGGAGTACCTCAGGATTCCATTCACGGAATTTTACTTTTTAATATTTTTATCTCTGATTTGTCTAACGTTTTTCTATCCCCTAAGCTTTTCATGTATGCAGACGATGTAATTCTTTTCAAATTTGTTTCACCCATTCGATGCTTTTGCAGCCTGTTCCGCTTTAAATAAAGATTTAAAATTTATTCTCGAATGATCTGTTAATAATTCACTGCATTTAAATCTCTCTAAATTATTCTCGCTAATTATCGGTTTCTCAACATTATTATCCCATATTCAATCTTTCGATATTTTTCTTTACTCCGTTCCAATTCCTCGCTCCTCCTCTATTAAGATACTTGGTGTCCATGTTGACTCTTCATGGACATTCGAGTCACACGTACCCGTCAAATGTGCTGCTTACGCCCGTCTACTTTGTCCCCTTGGTCACATCCTTTCCTTGTATTTCAAAACTCTTTTCTTCTCAATTACTTGTTATTTCATTATTTTATGATTATGCCGATGTTGTCTACGTTCCAGCTCTTAATCAATAATTAATAATCAAAACTTGGTAAGTTAACCTTCTTTTTTAATAAGTTAAGTTAAAGTTACCATCCTTGAAAATTTAACTTAGATAACT
>NW_017305445.1:0-477 GCF_001594115.1 Trachymyrmex septentrionalis
TTATCGCGAAATATATCGTATTAATATGTCGAATGTCCTTCAAAAAATCTTTTATTACACTAACAAAGTTGTCGCATATCGGTGCTTGCATTTTTGATCTCTCACTTATGTTTTACGTTCCTATTCAAGATGAAGAGTTTTATAAACAATAAGTTTTTTTATTTTATAATTTTTATACCTTTTCTCTACAGTTTGTTTATCTGTTTTTCCTTTTTTTCTCTATTATTATTATTAGGCGTCAGGAACTCGAAAGCTCATTGCCGCAAATACCAAATCCCGCCACTGTTCCCGTCCCTGAGCCAGATCCCTCCATTTGTGACCCTCGTACCCCATTTCGTTAAGGTCCATTCTAATATTATCCTCCCATCTACGTCTTGGTCTTCCCAATGGTCTTTTCCCATCCGGTTTACCAATTAGTACTTTATATGCAATTCGATTCTCATCCATACGCGCCGCGTGACCTGCCCATCTTAATCG
>NW_017305445.1:3181-39193 GCF_001594115.1 Trachymyrmex septentrionalis
TATATATATATACACATATATACGCATATATATTATACTTTCTTCTGCAGAGCATCTTCTTGTAATAAACCCCATCATATACACCTCGTATATTGGGAAGAAGATTTATTCTTACTCCTACAATTTATAAATACCTGGATGTCGGAATCGTCGTGGGACCTGTGTCTTTTGTGGAAATTGCAATTGGCGATAACCAAGGTAACAACATAATCTTACCTCGTGAAATATGGCTGACTTTCATCGAAAGACACGCGGATATTGAGTGGTTCGTGCAATCAATCGCACCTTCATCATTATTGGTCCAAGATCTAGTGATAAAAATCGTAAAAATGCGTGATGTGAATGTGGTCAAATTAATATTGCACAAAACATGTCTGTATATAAAACCGTCAACTGTGCTCTTTATGTTTGAACTCAAACATTGCGAATCCAGAATGTATTCTCTGAGCTGTGCCAGTATACGTATAGTATATCGTCAATAAAAATTTAAATATTTTGTAACACTTTTAGGTGAAAATTGTATTATCGATAAATGTAATGCTGTAAACTTTTTGCGCAAAATTTATAAAAAATCAAATATTGAATGTGAGTTAATAGTTTGTACTTTAGATAATATTGTAAACAGTGTGAAAAGTAAATGTACATTTTATTGCTAATCAGAAGCAGGTGCTTAAAGTTCGATTTGAAATTAATTAAATTAAATTATGATCCTGCTTATAAATATTGTAAGGACTATATAATAAGAGCTATACAAGTATATTGTAAAATTACGTTATATAAAAGTAAACACGCATATTTAAACTATATATCTAGGTGTATGACATTATTTATTTAAAAAACCGTATTGAAAAAACTGCGTCATAAAAAAGAGAATTCATTTCTTCTATCCTTTCTTCACTCATATCACGCGCTCTATCGCTTACAAAACATACTACATTATAATATCAGTCGCGTTATTAATCTGGCCAGATAATAATTGTGTCATGTAAAGCGTCATGCACGCTCTATCTTTCTCTAACGTGCGAACCCTTGTTATCTACGAATTTTTTGGGGTGGACGCAGGGGGCCCGCAACAGCGGCGGTGGCGGCGGCGGTGGTGGCGGCGGCGGCGAATGAAAAAAATAAGAAACGCATTGTTTATGTAGGTCTAACGTATTGTTTATGTGGGTCCTATTACAACGATGCCGCCGGGACTTCTCGCGCCTTCCCCCTCTACCGCGCCTTTCTCCGCTCGCGCTTCCCCCGCGCCAACGAGTACCCCCCGCGCCCCGCGCTCCCCTCAGAGGACCCGGGTTTCGGACCCGCCTTATATGGCTACTCGTCTATTCGCAACATTCGAAGTCATGTGCTTGCATCCTGCCGTGCACATTACGCAAAACGTGGCTGCTTGAATTCCGAGATTTTTCCCTCATATATCCGCATTAATTTAAAGAAGTAATGTTTGGACAACGTTGAACACTAAAAATGCGTAAAGAATATAGATTTAAAACTATATATAATATTATATTTTTTCTCGCACGTTTACTGCTATTTGATTGATTGCCATTTCATGTTGGTGGCGAATCGTTGAACACGCTGCATTTGCCAGTATTGATATTTAAAAATAATATTTAAAAACTGTTGCGTTTAGAATAAACACTACCAAAATAAGACCCAGTATCTCATAAAAGCATTTTAAATATAATATAAACGGACTATACATTGGTTCGACGTATTATTCATATTATTCATCTCTTATATATATATATATATATTGTCTCACATATATATATTGTATTTACATTATTTTGTATTAAAGTATAAGGGAATATATTCTATACTTCGTCCAAGATTGTAGATAAGTTAAAAATAAATCAACGTTTTCGTAATAACATCAGAATTTTTGTTTCAAACCTTTGTTTCCAATAAACCAATTTTTAAGAAATGTGTTAATTATCCTTAAACGTCATTCATAAATCTTTAAAGGATTTGAAAAAAGAAAAGCTTTCTGTCAAATTATTATTCTGATTTCGTTTTAATATCAAAGTTTTCTATTCAATTATTTATTAGTTATTCCCATATAACAGTTATACAAATTTTACGTCACATAGAAACTAAAGTAAAATTTAAAATTTAAAGTCTTATATTTTTTTAAAGTACCCCTTATTTATAAAACATTTTGCATATTATTTATTAAAAAAAGTGTTATTAAAGAAGTATTGTAAATATAAATATATAATAAATAAATTCAAATATATAATGGATAAATATATTATTATTATTTATTATTTAAATATAAATATATAATTATCATAGTTTAGGCTTCTAAACTAATTTTATATGTTTAATGTTTATACATACTTAGATTTACACAAAAAATAGCCAACATAAAGAATGAATAGATTTGTGAAGATAAGGTAAAAAAGCATGAGCTAAGTACATTTCTTAGTTTATAAAGTTGAAGATAATATAGATTCTTCTTCTAACATATTTGTTAATTAGCAATTATGATATTTACATTACTGCAAAGACTCTTAATTTAATTAAACTTTTTAATTATTTAGTAATACACAGGCGTACGCAGGATTTTAATTGGAAGAGGCAAAACTTTATATTCACATAAGATTTATTAAAAACATATCTATATTAAAGTCAGTCTTCGAGATTCTTGAGCGATCTTTCTTTTTTCAGCTTCTCTTTCTTCGCAAGCATCATTTTTTTATGTACACTTAATATATGTACAATACAAAGTCTGTTGAAGCGATTTTTTCGACATTGTTGACCGCAACCAGGTTTTTACTTTTCGCAATGTACTAAACGATCTTTCAATTGTTGTGCATGATTAAGCTAAAGAAATATGCAAGACATATTTTGTTTCTGGAAAATTTCAGCTTCTTATAATAGCCGTATTAATTCCAATCCTTTGAGTTTTTCTTTTTTAATTTTTTTTTTCTAGAGAATATATTGTTACGTCCAAACACTCCGCATGCATGGAGCTGAGGAGGTAAACGCAACAGGAACCGAATTATTAAACCGATTTGGTCGTGTTCAGGCTCTGGCCCGCAAAGTAGCTGTGGGGAAGGACCGACGCAAATTGGGAGGCACTTCGCTTCGTCCTGAGGCTCCTAACGAGCCGGGAGTCGAATGGAGGACGAAATGGAAACCTCAATTCATGCTCCGCTAAACGGACACACGAGTCGGACGTACTTTTAATTTAAAGGGCCCAAACTGGGTCAGTGTGTCGGGAGGACGCACTTTAACGCCAGATGTGCCAGTACGTCCGTATGCTCTAACTTTCGGTCATGGAACTTAATCCAAGTGATCGGGGAGAAGGCGAAGTGCAACCGCGGAAGAGCTAATAAATACAAGGAGAGGTTTTATTGAATTGACAAACGAGGGTTTAATTTAATAGTACTATAATAAAAGCAATATTTAGTGATACATTTTTCTTAAGTATAAAAATACAATTCTTTGGTTCTCTATTCTAAAATATATGGTCGTACGCATTTATGTATGTGTGAGTGTGTGGAAAGTATCATGTGAAAGAAGCGAGAAGTTACGGAAAGGATAGCGAGGGAACAAAAAGAGAAGGAGATTTTGATGAGTGGGTTTGGTCTGAAAGGGTTTGAAAGGGTTTGGTCTAATTTTCCTCGAATAATGATTAACGGGGCAGACATGAGCGACCAGTCCACAGAGGGCGACAATTATCGTGAGGCAACGGTGACAGATTGATTATAACGTGAACAGACTGTAACGTTTTTATTTTTTTGTACATGGAAGGTTAAAAAGGGAGAGAAAGAAAAGAAAGAAAAGAATAAAAATAAAATTAAAATTTAAAAAATGAATAATAAAAAGAGACAAAATGAAATATTGAAATAAATTACCAAAAGAAAAAGCGAGGAAAGACCCAGAGAGAGAGAGAGAGAGAGAGTAAAGATGTACCGACTTACTACTGAGATGCCATCGATGAAGGTCCTGCGGCCAGGATGTGTGAGGTTGGTGATGTTTCTTTAGCACTGACTAAGTCTTTAAGTCTCGCTGGTCAAGTATTCGATGGAATTTCTTCCGCACTGCTTCTAAATTCTGAGTCCTAAAGTGTTGGCCGGTTAAGAAATTAAGAACTTCGGACCGCTACGTTCGTCCCTAGAGAGAAATTAGGAAAAAAAGCGCTGAGTCCCGCGGAACCGAGGTTTTTATAGTAATCTTCCTCGATTAACAGTGCACTGATTGACAGATAGATCCGTTAATTAGATGATGGGACCTATTTCTTGCTTTCTAATTGGTCAAAAGTGGAAGAGAGGACATTGACCGGAATCTGTACCGTGTTCTGAAGTGTCAGCCTAAATTTTGCGATCTTAAAATTTATGAGAAAAGTACATATGCAGTATGTCAAAGAAGCGCACGTGCAGCGTCGGCACGGGAGCATTAAATACTACCTCCTAAACGTCGCGTGTTATGTCTTAAATTTTATAATCACAAACTTGTGAGAATCGTCCGCGAATTGACCGTTAAAAGTATCTTGGCGCCGGTCTTACGCTTCCAATGACATATTTATTATAATTTTAGCCGCAGTGTCCGAGGGGCACAAACTTGGTGTCCTTTTGGTCCCACCGCTCGTGCACATGCACCGATTTTTAGTTTATCTCTGAGCGACATTTACGAGGAGATACTGAATTCTTCGTTCTAGTTTTTAGTGTGGGAACAAAAATTTTGTAGTCTTTTCTAGGCTATAACGCTTAATTTGTTCATTATTTGCAGCTGTCTCTTTATTTCAACGAATTTCAGATCTCCACGAAAGAAAAAAGTCGCTGGACGTAACAATATCATAGTTCGTCTTTATTGTCAAAATTACTCAAATTGTAATAATTAGAAAAACTGTGTTTTCTTTTTAAAATCTTCTAATGTTATATCCAGCATAATAAAAAAATATAAGACTAATAATGACTATCCAAGAACTTCAAAAAGAACAGACCTTATAACTCAAGACCTTATAATTAAATTAATGTCTTAAATACTATATGGAATATTAGACGCTAATCATGGAAGGTAAAAAAACGATTTAAAGAAGCAATGGCGAAAACTGTTCATAATTATCATACATATTTATAATCCTTGCCAGATCATAGATAAATACTGTATGTTTGATTATATATAAATGTAATATATTATTTGAAACCATCTAACTGATAAATTATGCAGCTATGCACATATAACTAGGACAACGAATAATATGATAAAAAAAATTGAAAGATGTCTATAAAAGTAAAATATACTCTGAAAAATTATCTTACATATATATTATGTAACTGTTGTAAATGTTAAAATTAAAATTACTTAAAATAGCGACATGGAATAAATTTTGATAGTGTTTGCATTGCCTATATTTTTATATTTATTTTTAGTCTTGTGGCATTAAAAAACCAAATTATTGGGAGTATAAATAAGTTTCCGCCGTTTGACAAACAATGGCGCTACCAGTATGTTATAGTTAAAATTGTCAGTTGTAAAACATCATCGTAAGGTTGGACATCTGGCAAGAACATAACCTTGAAATATTAGCGATTTTGCATCAGCATCTTATATCTTTTTTCGTGCAAAAATGTCGAGTTTTGAGCCGAATAAGCATCATTTGCTTTTGATTTACTTCTTTAGTTTGAAGAAATCTGCAGCTGAGACGCATCGATTGCTTGAAGCATATAGTGAGGCTGCCTTAAGTGAGAGAAGTTACCGTGAGTGGTTTCAAAAGTTTAAGAACGGTGAATTTGACATCGAAGACAAAGAATGTAGCGGAAGGCCGAAAGTGTACGAAGACGCGGAATTGGAAGCATTATTGGATGAAGATTCGTGCCAAACGCAAGAAGCACTTGCACTTACATTAGGAGTGACTCAACCAGCAATTTCACATCGCTTAAAATCGTTGGAAATGATTCAAAAGCAAGGAAATTGGGTTCCATATGAACTGAAGCCGAGAAATGTTGAACGCCGATTTTTCACATGCGAAATGCTGCTTGCCAGGCATAAACGAAAGGATTTTTTGCACCGTGTAGTCACTGGTGATGAAAAATGGATCTACTATGATAACCCAAAGAAGAAGAAATCATGGGGATGCTTGGCTCACCTGGCCATGCTTCAACATCGACAGCCAAGCCGAAAATGGGAAAAAGCTCATGTTGTGTATTTGGTGGGATCAGCTAGGTGTCGTTTATGAGTTGCTCAAACCGAACGAAACCATTACTGGGGCTTTCTACCGAACACAATTGATGAGATTGAGCCGAGCACTCAAGGAAAAACGCGCCCACTACTACTCCAGATACGACAGAGTTATTCTTCTGCATGATAATGCTCGTCCACATGTTGCGGCGCCGGTCAAAACCTATTTGGAAACATTCAATTGGGAAGTTTTACCCCACCCGCCGTATTCACCAGACATTGCTCCTTCTGATTACTACCTGTTTTGATCAATGGCGCATGGCCTGTCTGAGCAACACTTCACATCATATGAAGATACCAAAAATTTGGTCGATTCGTGGATAGCTTCAAAAGATGAAGCGTTTTTCCGACGCGGTATCCGTATGCTGCCAGAAAGATGGGAAAAAGTAGTGGCTAGCGATGGACAATACTTCGAATAAAACATTAGGTACCGTTCTTTCACAATAAATGCCCAATTTTTGATAAAAAACGGCGGGAACTTATTTATACTCCTAATAAAATAAACTTTTATCATTTTCCCAGGTTATATACATTTTTTACAATTTCAATGCTAATACTGACAAAATATTATATAAAAATATAGTACCTAGATAGTTTAAAAAATTTATTACACAGATTGTCAACATTTTGACGCACACTATCAATAAAAAATAGCTTACAAAATAAATGTTCACAAATATATTATACTAACCCAAGGATAATTCCCCTAATTAGAGCACTTGAGATATGTACATACTCTCCATAAAAAAACAAAAATTTTTTACATATAACAAGAAAAATTGTCTCATCTTATTCCCATAATGCATAAATAGGATGTAAGCGCATGCTGCAAATTGATAAAAAATGTATACAATGTATCCGATTATTATTCGAATTATCCATTTACGCAGACGTTGGTATTTCTTTGGCGAACTGACTGCTTCCATTGTGTCATCCACTAAGGAAAGTTCATGCAAGCACATTTTCAATTCCTTTAAAAAGTTATATTGTTTAATTATGCGATATAAAAGGAAGTAATATTTGAATAAAAATTATTATTGCAATATGTATAGAAATGTGATAAATAAAAAAGTTATAAGAAGGATTAGTAACATTCGAAACATAAAATTAAAAAATATTACGAAAAAACTAATTTGGAAGAGTAATATAAACACAAACACTAATTTTACTAAACAGTTTTTGATATTACAGTAAATAATGATATAAATATAAAAATTAATTTATCCAAAAACTTTTTATAAAAAACTCCGCTCTAATATTACAAATATCGAGTTTCGATTAAATTGCTTTAAATTTTAATATTTATTTATTAGCTCAAGTCAAGTTGATTATAATTCTTCAAGGATACAAATCTTCAAAATTTACTTTTTTTCTAGGACCTACAGAAAGTTTTCGTATTTTATATGAATAAGTACAAAAGGTCGAAATAAATCGTTTTACTATACTTGAATATGTATAAATGGTATGTTTATAATTTTAGTTTTGCGCTCATTCTCAGAATTACGCAGAATAAACGACATGAACATGACGGGCGTTTGATTCCTTTGAGATGCGTGATTTATATAAATTTTCTTGCTTCTCACAAAATAGAGTGCTTGATTTTTGTGGAAATCCTAACACGCTTTTTGGAAATAGAAAATAAAATAAAACGTTTTTGCAGGATGTATTATGCTATAGTTTTATGCTATAATAGTGTTTTACGAAATATTACAAAATATGATACTTTTTTCATGATTTTATGTCCGACAGATTTTTTTGTTATATATATGTATACATCTATGATGTATTATACAGTATTCATAACTAATGTTAATAAAAACTTATTTTGACTATTTTTTTATATATTAGATGTGATGATCTTTCGAAGGTCCTGGAGCAAATCTAAAGCATTTAGGGATTTGTGCCTACGAGGACTATTAATCAGCTTGACATGAGCGAATAGATATTAAAATTTGAAGCAATTTGAGCGAATTTTTCTTATGATTTGTATTGTGTAGGGTTTTTGCTCATAATTGTGAGATCAAGACATCTTTAATGCTCTCAATAGAAAAAAATGGTTAGAAAAAGTTAAAAGTTATGGTAAGAAAATTTAAAACATGAATATTAGGGACTATGAGTACATGTAAAACTTTCACCTTAAAATAAAAAAGACTAACAGGTATCGATGTAATCGCGGTGATTAGTATTTCGAAATCCATCCAGTTGTTTGTAACATCTGACATGTTAAAAAAGATAATGGAGTAGAATGGATAATAAATGAAGTATGTAAGAAAACTCCATATGGCCAAGCAATGTATAAGCAAGAAAGATACAGCCTAGGATGATCAAAAGGATATTCGAGTAAACCGAAGAACGAGCCGATTATTAATGGTGCCAATGCAGCCTGTAGCATCTCAGTCATAGTTTCCAGGTCGTCGACAAGTAGTTCAAATTAATTCTTGCTGCACCAAACGCAAACGTGTATTAATACTTTTTATAAGAATTTTACAAACAGTTTTTGCAAATCTTCTAGAAACTTTGTGAGAATTACTGTGTAAGGTGCTTATATTGGAAAATGAAGTATGTACATATCAACTAACAAGTACTGAATGACAGAATAAACATACAGATGATCTAGATTAACTTGCTGATATCACTGAATTCTTTTTATTCGTGTGTATTATTACAGATTATAAACGACTATAAACGTAACTTTACAATATTATGTTTTTACACTAAGTTCCAAAATATTTATTAAATGCTTTTTATCTACGATACTTTAAACGACGTGTCGTTTTGAGTTGAAGTTAATAACTTCGATAAAGTGTTTTATGACTAGTGTGTAGAAGTTATTGCGCACAATATAATTTTTGTAAATTAAAGGTACGTAAAGTTATTCTTGTAATAATAATATAATTTATTATGAATTATCCATAATTAAGAATAATAGTTATTTAGTCTTGAAAAGCAAACTACCGCAGTAATATCACGAGTTAATTGACTATTAATTCAACAATATAATGCTTTTTTACATCTTAAAATGATCTTAATAATGAGTGACATAATAAAATCTGTAAGTAATTAATTCTTATTGCGAAAAATATTATCTTGACCGGGAATCGAACCCGAATCTCTTAGGATGCTCACATGGAATGCAAGAGATTCGAGTTCGAGTCAAGGTAATATTTTTCGAAACAGAAATTAATTATTTACAGAATTTTAATGTGTCATTATTAATATCATTCTAAGTTGAAAAAAATATCAATTTGCTAATCATTTTATCGTGATATTACCGCGATAATTTAGAATAGAGTTTGCGTTTGAAAATCAAAAAGTCATTTTGGCGTGCATTTTAAAGACTTACGTATTATACATATTGTTCTATATAAATTTACAAAGAATCATACAAGCACTTAAGATTTAGTTAGAATGTTTAAAGTATTGATTTCTATATATTGTGTGTTTCTTATGTATATGGTCCTATAGGATAAATAATTATTTATTTATTAAGAATACGTTTATCAGAATTTGATTTAAATCGATTTGCCTTTTGTTTTGCACTCATTGTTGAAATTTAGCTTTCAATGTATTAAATGAAAAACAAAAATGACACAGGTACTGACTTATATATTGTAGATTATAGAAAAGAAGCGTAGGTATAATATAATATTACTGTTATAAAATCGGGACTAGTTATCATTCGAAATTGATTGTCAAAAAGCTAATAATTCAATTATCATATGACAGAGCATTTTGTTGTCTTGACTCTAGATTACTGATATAATATTAAATTAATATATAATAATAAAATTGTTGTGTAATATCATTTGCGCTAAAAGCGTAATATCGCGGATATTACAATAATTTTTAAGAAATTAAAGTTGGTGATTAAATTTTTTTTTACTCTTTCTTGCGTTTTTATTAGATTATTAATCGCGATTTAACTGTAATCGTATCGAATGCCACGTAAAAATTACAATTGTGGCAAATTTTTATTGGGCATTATCAAGAGGAGATCCCGGGCCACGAAAGCAATATATGCGTCGATCATCGCCGCTCTCCCTCTCTTAGTGCTCAGAGTCTCGCTATTGTATCATTTAGAAAACGCGCGCCATTTTTCGCCATCTGCGCTCTTCGTCAACTGGCCGACGACGAAGGATTTCATTATCCGCGAGGCGCGGATGTGTTATGACACAACTGTTACGTCGACGACATCGTAACCGGAGCACATTGCAAAGCCGACGCTATCGCTCTACAAATCGAGCTCCGCAAACTCTGCATGGCGAGCGGGTTTTCTCTTCGAAAATGGGCCGCCAACTGCCAGGACCTTCTCCGTGACATTCCGCCCGAGCACTGCCTTACCAGAGACTCGCTAGCTTGGGAGCAAGACAACCACTCAACTCTGGGATTGCGCTGGTATTCGACTAGTGACGAATTCGCCTTCTCTGTTCCTCCTCGCACCGTCGTCACTTTTACCAAGAGAAGCTTGCGGAAATTGCTCGACTCTTCGACTCGCTCGGATGGCTGGCTCCAGTAATAATTCAAGCGAAAATCTTAATTCAGTCTGCCGGGCTGCAGCAGTTAGGGGGACGCGCCGTTGACCATTACTGTGAAGTGAAAGCGGCTCTGGGAGGAACTTCCACTCCTCGAGAAACTCAGAGTCAGCCGCTAGCTTGGCACCGGCGACACAAGCTCTCATCTCGAGCTTGGCACGGCTTCGCAGACACGTCCGAAAGAGGTTACGTCGCCATGGTATATCTCCGCATTATCGCAAATAATCAAATCAAGACTCGCTTGCTGATAGCAAAAAGCAAGGTCGCGCCGATTAAACTCGTATCTCTCCCACGATTAGAACTCTGCGCCGCCGCCTTACTTTCAAGCATGCTCATGCACATGCGCTCTGTGTTGAAACTCGCTACGACTCCAGTAACCTTGTGGTCAGACTCCAAGGTCACACTCTATTGGATTCAGAGCCTCTCGCTGGAAGACGTACGTGACCAATCGAGTATCTCAGATCCAGCAGCTTCCTGAGGCTCAATGGCGCCATGTCCCTGGCAAGGATAATTCCGCCGACTGCGTCTCCCGAGGACTTACACTACGCGAGCTCCTCGGTCATCCCCTATGATGGACGGGTCCTGTATGGCTATGCGGAAATCCGACGAAATGGCCAAGCGGAGACAAGGAACCCATCAAGGATATTCCGGAGCAACAGGCCACTACGCTCACCGCAACCATCAGGAACAACCACGAGCCAGAAGAACTCCTCAGGTTCTTATCATTGCATCAACTCCTTTGAGTAACCTCCTGGTGCTTACGCTGGTGCCGTCGCCCAGTCAAATCTGCGGACAAGGAGCACCACTGGTCAACACTGCTCCCTGCTAAACTCGACACAGCACTCCTGCAATGGATTCGCACAGTGCAGCTGCTGCATTACCCGGAGGAGATGATCGCAATCACATATAAACGCTGTCTTCCAAGACTCAGTCACCTGCGAGCCCTCAACCCGTACATAGACGACCATGGAATCCTACAAGTCGGAGGACGTCTCAAGCACGCAGTGCTGTCCTTCGACGAGCGGCAGCCTCTCATCGTGCCTCCAAGATCGTGGCTCACGCGCTTGCTAATGGAAGCCTACCATCGCCGCACTCTTCATGGAGGGATTCAGTTGACTCTGGGGATGTTTCGATTCCGGTTCTGAATCCCACGAGGCCGAGCTATAGTCAAGAAATGGCTGCACCAATGCGTGACGTGCACTCGGTGGAAAGTTGTTACTCCTCAACCTCCAATGGAAAGCCTTCCTCCAAGAAGAGTGACTCCTTCAATGGCACGGCCATTTCTCAGAGTGGGCATCGACTACGCCGGGCCTATTTTCATCAGGACGAGCAAAGAGCGTGGTCACAGCGCTCACAAAGCCTTCATTGCTATTTTCATTTGTTTCAGCTCCAAAGCAGTTCATCTTGAGGCTGTTTCAGACTATACCACCGACGCTTTCCTGGCTGCCCTCCGCCGCTTCACATCTCACCGAGGGCTTTGCTCGAATATCTACTCTGACTGCGACACCAATTTTTCGGGAGCTGACAATGCGAGAAATATTCCGAGCCTTCTCTTCAGAAATATCGCACACGTCGCCTCATCAGAAGGAATCCGGTGGCACTTTAACTCTGCACCACACTTTGGCGGTCTCTGGAAGGCGGCCGTGAAGCAAAGTATCACTTGCGCAGAACCATCGCCGACTCCAGATTCACCTTCGAGGAGATGAGCACACTGTTTGCACAAGTAGAGGCATGCATGAATTCCCGGCCCATGCATGCACTCTCAGACGACTCCGACGACCTTACAGCTCTGACACCAGGTCACCTGCTCATCGGGGCACCACTGCTGGCCATCCCCGAGCCATCATTGGCTGAAGAAAAGGAAAATTTAATTTCTAGGTGGCAACTAATTCAAAGGATGAGAGACCACTTTTGGCAGAGATGGTCACGCGAGTACTTGCATACTCTGGCTACCAGATCGAAGTGGACCAAAGAAGCTTCATCACCACGCATCGGATCGCTATGTCTCATCCGCTAATAGTACCGCCTAACAAGTGGCCACTGGCATGGATCACGCAACTGCATCCTGGAGACGACGGCGTGGTGCGAGTGGTCACACTCAAAACGGCTTCAGTTGATTCGTCCGTTAATTAAATTGGTGTTATTACCAGGAGACGCCAATGCGGTCACCTCGCACGAAAATGCGCCGAAAGAAAAAAGGAGCGGGGAGTAGTCGTTTTGCATGTCCGTAAATTGTTGTGCAATTTTATTTTCATTTTTTTGTATAACTCTCAACCGCGTAAATTAAATGTTCGCGTTCTCAAATTTTGTAATTAGAATTCGCTTTCGATCAAACAAGCCACGCCCGAAGTCACTTCTATGCACATGTTGTCATGGAGATGACGAGGCGGGCGGGAATGTTTGAGATCATAAATTCGTAAAAAAGTAATAATTCTTTTTGTTTAACTAACATCAATTGTCGTTGGATGACGTATGCATAAAATAAGTCGGTGAATTCATCTCGAGCACAATCTCAATTCTCAAGAATCATTAATTTGTCGTTTTTTGTAATAAATTAATTCATTTACACACATACACACACACAGGCAACGATAACGGATCATCGAAAGTCCGAGAACAATTCAATCACGCGCGCGAGCGCAGCGCTCCGACGAACACGTCACGCGCGACCACCAATCCCACGCGCGGATTTTCTGTCGCGCATGACTATTCCGTCGAAAGTCGCGAGAAAAGAATCCAAGGCGCCAATCAATATTATACAACGAATACCACGTAAAAATTACAATTGTGACAAATTTTTATTGGGCATTATCAAGAGGAGATCCCGGGCCACGAAAGCAATATGGTATAATATATGCGTCGATCGTCGCCGCTCTCCCTCTCTTAGTGCTCAGAGTCTTGCTATTGTATCATTTAGAAAACCGCCGTGGAAAACCGCCGTGAAAAACCGCCTCGTAGAACCGCCGTAAGGAAAATTTCTTCGAGAACCGCCGAGAAATCACCGCGATTTTCTATTGCTATCGAGTGAGATAATTCGGATTGTATGTAATACTTTGCGATAATTTTCGTCAATTTGTAAATTTATTGTTGTAAAGAATAAAGTAAATCTTTTGTTAAACTACAAAGGACCGTAGTTCTTCTAACTTTTGTGCATTATACCAGCCGTGTGCCGTCCTCTCGCTTCATTCTTTCGTGCGGTGCACTCGCACACAGAGTACTTTTCTTTTAGCTTAGTTCGTTCTATTCCTGTGCGAAAAACTTATCGCTAATTTCCAAACACCCTGTAATATTTCATACAAATCAATTCTGATCAACGCTGTAACGGCATCATGGCAAGTTTACAAAGACACAAAAAAAATTCAAATAGGCCGTGAGACATAAACATCATTGCGCAAATGTTGTGCTACTAAGGAATGGTAGAAATTTTCGAGAGTTTTGCACCGCTCAGAGATTGTTTTAGTTCTACATTTTCTTATGTATTTTTTTTCGTAGAAACCAAAAAGAATCATTATAATAATGCCAGATTTAAGGAAAAATTGATACATTGAAAAAAAGTGAATAAAAATCCTTCTTCGTATCGATATAAAACTCCTATCGGTTAGGCTTTAATAATTTATTTATGAAATTAATTCTAAATTAGATCTAATGCGAATAATATCGCACTACAAAATGTTAATTACATTATACTTTTCATTTTTTAACATTTGTCATCTCAATAGCGTTTCTTCCATTCCAAGCGTTGCTTGAATTGAAGAAATCTATTCTGTACAACTATTATAATTATATATTTTATATGTAAAAAGATACAGATATTTTACATTATTTTCTCTTTGTGACAATAAATATTTGGTAAATCTATATATTATACTGCATATGTTAAATATCACAGAGACATTGTCTAAATTAAAAAAATGTAAAAATAGTATTTATTCTCAGTTAAATTTAACATTATAAATGTGTCAATTTAACATAAAATTTGTTTTTAAATCGTGTCAGAGTATTACACTTGTGTTAATTTTTTACATAATATTAGTTTCTGACATATTCATCTTATGTTAAATTAACATAAAAATTTGAATGGATTATTCCCATTGGTCACTCTGTATATCTATAAAATTATTAATTAAATAATGTTTTCCTGTTTTAACTATGGATACTTTCCGTTTCATACATAATATATTTGTTATCTTTTATTATTCATCAAATGTAAATAAGGTTAAATGGAATATGTGCATTATGCGCGAAATAGAACATATCATCATCCATGTGCTATCAGGTACTTGTTACAAAACAATATAACATACAGAAATTCGAATTAATCCATAATAATAACTTCTATACGCTACTCAAAACTACATTGACAGATAAGAGAAGACGTTTTTTCGTCATGACACATATCAATTCGTTCCACTTTACTGCAGGATACGACACGCACGGCATAAAAGAATACAGCACATTCGCTCGACCTACCATATGTTGATTAATACAATTATTGAATCGCTAGAGTGTGTTGAGGTTAACGTTAATCAAAATTCTGATAATGTTACATCTGTCTAAACGCGATCTAATAAATCCATCAAAAGTATTAAACAAATTTTTATAACAAAGTATAATACACTACCCTCGGAAATTAAAGCATCACCTCTCATGCTTTCAAAAAATTGATAAACTATAAATAAGTATAACTTCTACAAAAATGGCAAAAATCAGATTTAAAAAGCATTTTTGCCATTTTTGTAGAAGTTACACTTATTTATAGTTTATCAATTTTTAGTTTAAAATCTGTATTTTTTAAATCTGTACTTAAAATATCGATTCAGCTGATATATATATATATTTACGAACCTACATGATTATAAAGAAAGATTCTTAAAATCTCAAAATATTTACAGTTTTATGTCGTGAATGAGAAGTGGAACACAAATACAATTCACAACTTTCAAAAGCGTGATTATTTTTAATTTGCTTTTTTATTTGACTTCTGCAAGATTTTTTTTACCGAGTTATTCAACATCGAAGTAAAAATAGACCCTTTGACTTTGATTGCTCATAAGAGATAAATGGAGTAATGTACAACGTTCATTAAAAAAGAGAAAGAAAGTTCAAAGTTTCCTCTTTAAGGCACTTTTATTATTTTTTAGACACAGATAAGCTTTTTATGTAAAAACTTAAGTGAAAGACGAAATTGCAAACTGGAACAATTCTCCGTTTCTATTCAGTTCGATCTATTTCGGTAAAAGAGAGAGAGAGAGAAACCTTATGTTAATGTAATTTTACACTTAGAGTCTATTGATTTGAACGAGATCAAAACAAAACAATTACGACAATTTTTAACTAATGTTCTTTATGTTCAAAGTTACGACTGTGGGTAAGACGGCATTCGCTATATTGAATCTACTAATTTTATATCGTACCAGGCGACCACCGCTAGCATTAGAAGATCCTCATTTATGGAGAATGTCAGAACAATTTAGTGCAAGTGAAAAATTTATACAACGATATCCTAATCGCACTCAGCCTTTGCGACAAACATTTAAAAATATTTGCGATAAACTTAGACAAACTGATAGTTGAAATACCCATAAAAGTGAATAACCATAATAAGCGAATAACTTTTCGGTACCATTATCTTAATTGAATTGATTATTATTTATTATTTATTTATTTATTTATTTAATTTACTTAAATGATTCGATAATCCATAACAGTAATTATACTACGAAAAAAAATGTGAAAGTATTATAAAAAATAAGATGCGAAATTTAATTGAAATTGATATTATTCAATTCCCTAGGTAAAAAAAAATAAATATTGAATAATAATAATTTAGTCTCTTGAATAAAAATTACATTAAAAATAAAATATTAATTTTTCACTATTAATTGCAAAAGTGTTAAAAATTTTATAAAAATCTGAAGAATTCATAAAATATTTAGCGCGTAAAACATTATTAAAAAAGATTTTAACACATTCTTTATTATTTTCGCTTTAATTTTTGTCAAAATATTATGAGATATTGAAAGGAAAAATTTAATTGAACGAAAATACAGCGGTATGAAAGACAACATATATAATAAGTATTTTGATTTCTGTTTCAGAAAACTCAGCCACTAATCAGGGCGAAGAGATGGATTCACCTGATGTACCTAACATATAATTATAAAGGTCCGGACTAATCATGCACATGACCAGCGGTATCAATAAGAAGTCATATCCACGTAGAGATTGGGAGCGAAAACGCAAAAACACTGCAAGATTCATCCCCCGAAGACTTCGAAGTTCTCACGATGATCCTTTGCAGTTAACTGAAAAACTGCGCTCAAAAAGGCGAAGATAGATGCGTCTATTCGCAACATTCGAAGTCGCGTGCATCTTGCCGTGCACATTGCGCAGAACGTGGCTAATCGAATTCCCAGATCTTTTTCTCATATATTCGCATTAATTTGAAAAAGTAATGTTTGGACGATGTTACGTAACTAAAAATGCGTGAAGAATATAGATTCAAAACTATAAATTTTTTCTCGTATTTACTGCTAAGCGTATCCGATTGATTGGCATTTCACATTGGTAGTGAATTGTTGAACACATTGCATTTGCCAAAATTGATTTTTAAAAATAATGTTCTATTGCGCTTAAGCAAATTACGATACCAAAATAAGGTCTCAAAGAATTTTAAATATAAACGGACTATACATTAGTTCGAACGGCATATTATTCGCCTGTTATGTCTCACATACGTACATTTACGTTATTCTGTATTATAATGTAAGAAAATAATATATTCTATAGTTCATCCAAGATTGTAGATAAATTAAAAATAAATCAACATTTTCGCAATAACATTAAAATTTCTGTTTTAAACCTTTGTTTCCAATAAGCCAATTTTTAAAAAATACTAATTATCCTTAAACCGTCATTCATAAATCTTTAAAGGATTTGAAAAAAAAAAGTTTTCCGTCAAATTGTTATTCTAATTTATTCTGATTTCATTTTAATATCAAAGTTTTCTATTCAATTATTTCGTTATCCCCATATAACAATCATACAAATTTTACGTCACTAGAAACTAAAGCAAAATTTAAAATTTAAAGTCTTATATTTCTTTAAAGTATTTATGGAATACTTCGCACATTATTTATAAAAAAAGTGTTAAAGAAGTATTGTTAAATATATAATATAATAAATATATAATAAAGTAATAAATTTAAATACGGATAAATATATTATTATTTATTATTTAAATATAAATATATAATTATTACAGTTCAGGCTTCTAAACTAATTTTATATTGTTTATACTTAGATTTCCACAAAAAAATAGCCAACATAAAGAATGAATAGATTTGTGAAAATAAGGTAAAAAAGCATGAGCCAAGTACATTTCTTAGTTTATAAAGTTGAAGATAATATAGATTCTTCTTCTAACATATTTGTTAATTAGCAATTATGATATTTACATTACTGCATAGACTCTTAATTTAATTAAACTTTTTAATTATTTGGCAATACACATAGGCGTACACAGGATTTTAATTGGAAGAGGCAAAATTTTAAATTAAATTGCAAAAAATGCTGATTTTTAACATTTTTTGCAATTTAATTTAAAATTTTGAGGTTATGTCAAAAAAAATTTTCGAGAAAAGTTGTAGATCTGTCAATTATCTACAACTTTTACATTTAACTTTTTTTGATACGAGTTACAGATTTCGTTTTATTAGCAAAAAACCGTTTTTTTGGCCGTTACGCGCTATATAAATTAATATTTTAACAATAATAATTGAAAAGGTACCATATTTTGAAAACATGTTTTTGACGTAAAATTTGACGGAGAATGCGATAAAAATACTAAAAACTTGATTCGTTTTGGGGGCGTTTGTTAAAAATCGATTTAAACAATTAAATTGTTAATAACAATATAAATTTGTTAGTATTTTTTGTAAAAAAAATTTTTTTCTTACAGTTCAGTCCTTCAGCTACAAAAGTGCAATTGGTGAAAATTTTGTAGCTCTTAAAGATTCGGACCTATGGATTTATGAAAATGAGTCTCCAAGCCAAAAAACTTGCCATTCTCAAATGTTCGATCACTTGTATTATCGAAAATATGCAAATAAAAAAAAATTCCTCGGACACGTATCTCTTTTTTTTCGACATAGAATCCGTAAAAAAAGTTTCAGTCAAATCGAAGAAGTGTCGATCAGACAGGTGTTCGATTTGTAAAAGAATTACCCATATAGAGAAATCATAAAAATATTTAATATAATATTTTATGCATAGTATTTTAAAATAGTTTTCTAGAATGGAAATGCAATGAATATAATATATTCTGCATATAACTGAATACTATTATCCGGCAGTTAATATATGCCGAACCAATTATTATAATATAACCAATTATTATATAACCAATTATTTGGCGAATATTAAGTACGATTTTACAAAAACAATATGGGCAACTCTTCCGCAACAACGTGACAGTGTATATATTACAGTTTCGCAGAGTTGGCAAAATTCAAAGTTTTTATCTAAGAACGTAAAACTTTTATCTTGGACGATATAAAACAAAAATCCAAATAAGAAACAAAAAGACAAGATGTAAAAAATAGTAAAAAGTAGAGAACAGCATATTGTAGAATAAGCTTTACAGTATGTTTTTTAAACATACAGTATGTTTGTAATGTTTCATACACGATTAAATCAATTATCCATAAAAATTTGTCCGCTTAGAATGATAGTATGGTTTAGATCCCACGATGTAAAATTATTAGTTTTTATCAGCTATTATCTTCTCCAATCTTTTGTAAAGACGGTATAATATGGTTTCTACAAATAAGAAGATGTCTATATTTATATTCATTTGTAGTTTTATTTTTTAAGTTAATTTTGAAAGCCGGTGTGTTTGTTTCTAAACAAACGAATCAGAATTCTTATAAAAATTACGGAGTGAGAACAATTAATTCATCCCTCTTAAATATATTGTAACAAAATTCTGTGTTGGACGAATTTTTTCCGATAAGTAAACAGAAATTTTTTGTTGATCGAATAATCGCCAATTTCGTCAATCAAAGTATATATGTCACCTTTCTATTAAACCTACTCGTATTTTATAGTAATTGAATTAATTCTTCTCATTAAGTACGTTTGCAGAATTTCATATTGATCAAATAATGTTCTAATGTTAACTATGAATGCCGATTCATGCATAAGGCATTAATTATTATGCATTGATGTTCAATGATAAACAAGGATAAATGAAACATCATGCGCATTATGCGTGAAATAGAATGCAACCATCAGGAATGTGTTATCAGGTATTTACAAATCAATATATTGTATAACATAGAAAAATTCAAATTAATTTATTTCAATAACTTTCAAAACTTCTATGTACTATTCTATTATAAATTAAATTGACGAATCAGAAGAGAAAAATATTTTCTCGTCAACCATGGCAAATATCACTTCAGATACGTTTCAAGTTACGTATGATATATGATTCTTCTTTATAGTTCAAATAATAAAAAAGGTTCAAATTTCCTTTTATTCTACTGTACAGGATACATCATGCACAACATAAAAGATATGAGTATATACAATATATTGGGTTGTTCGGAAAGTAATTTCGTTTTTTCCCAACAGAGGACTTAATTGTATTTTTTCACAGCCAACTTCACACTTAAGCCGCATAATCATTATATATTTTGACAGCTGATACAGCAAGGCATGCTTGTGAAAAAAGTTCGATCGATTCTACGCAGTAGTTTTTGGTTGGTGCCCTATCAAATATGGAAAGTGAAAAGCAGCATTTTCGGCATATTTTACTTTTTTACTATCGAAAAGGTAAAAATGCTGTTCAAGCAAGAAAAAAATTATCCGATGTGTATGGAGAAGATGTATTGACAGAACGCCAGTGCCAAAACTGGTTTGCAAAATTTCAATCCGGTAATTTTGATGTTGAAGATGCACCACGTTCTGAAGACCAACTGGAAGACCAGTTGAAGCTGATGAAGACACTATAAAGGCATTAATTGATGAAAACCGGCGAATAACAACTCGTGAGATCGCTGAGAGATTAAATTTACCGAATTCGACCGTTCATGATCATTTGAAATGCCTAGGTTTACTCTCAAAACTCGACATATGGGTTTCCTTATGTTCTTTCGGAAAGAAATTTGTGCCGTCGCATTGACGTCTGTGATTTGCTTCTCAAACGTCAAGAAAATGATCCATTTTTGAAGCGCATCATCACTGGGGACGAGAAATGGGTTGTCTACAACAATGTTAAACGCAAGAGATCATGGAGTAAAAAAGATGAACCGACTCAAAGCACTTCGAAAGCCGATATTCATCAAAAAAAGGTGAGGCCATCTGTTTGGTGGGATTTCAAAAGAATCGTTTTTTTTTTAGCTTCTACCGGACAACACAACGATCAATTCTGAAGTGTACTGTCATCAGCTGGACAAATTGAATGATTCACTTAAATAGAAAAGGCCAGAATTGATCAATAGGAAAGGTGTAGTGTTCCACCAAGATAATACCTCATACAAGTTTGGTAACTCGCCAAAAGCTTTTACAGCTTGGATGGGATATACTGCCACACCCACCATATTCTCTAGATGTGGCACCTTCTGATTATTATTTGTTCCGTTCTCTACAAAATTTTTTAGACGGTAAAACCTTTACTTCAAATGAGGAAGTCAAAAATCACCTGGATCAGTTTTTTGCCAGCAAAGAACAAAAATTTTATGAGCGTGGAATCATGCTACTGCCAGAAAGATGGCAAAAGGTATTGGACCAGAATGGACAATATATAATTCAATAAAATATTTATTCACTATAAATCGTCTTTCATTTTCATTAAAAAAAACGAAATTACTTTCCGAACAACCTAACACAAAATATATGTTCGCCTGACCTGCATCGACTGGCACAGTAATCGAACTGTTAGAATGTGATGAAGTTAAAATTATTTAGAATTTTGGCAATGTTTACTTTCCCAAGTACATCCATACCATATCAAACCAAAAAATATTTAATAAAAGCTTCATAAATATATTATAATATAAAATATAATTTAACATAATTATTATAATACAGCAGAGTACCAAATATTCTATTTGTAAAATATCAAAATAGTCATAACAACTTGAAATTCTGTTCGATTTAATCAAAATATATATAATTATGTAGATTGATATCAAAACATAATCAAACCATTTTTCTCATATATAGAGAGAATAGAAGATGTATTACACCCTAAGTAGCGCTTATGGATTCATATATGTTTCATATACGTTTTCTAAATGTATTGAATGTAATGTTCTACAAACATTCAAGAAGCGTATGTAAAATCAACATGTGCTCCTGGGAGCAAAAAAAACATTTTTTTTTCTCTCTGAAATGTGACAGTACATTTTCCGAAAATTTTTTCGCGCTGAACACGATGCCGCGCTGAACACGATGCCCCCGGTCCCTTTGGGCTGGGCAGCACGTTAGAATTTTGAGTAAAATGGAATGAAGTGGGCAAAAATGATGTTTTTGGCCACATTTAACATTTTTTTTGCAGCAAAAGTAAATAGTTTTTAAATAAACTGAGTAACTTCTATAAGTACATTAACAAAAAGATGTAGTAATGGTAACAAAAAAAGAGAATTATTCACAAATGGCCGATTATTATTGGATTATTTTGTTAAAATAACAAAATACAATATTTTTTTTATAGATAAACAAAATTTTTTTATTTAAAAATACAAATTTATTTGATTACTTATGTTTTGTAAATAATATTGTGAAACTTAGTTACCATTACAAAATAAGTATTCTTTTAATAATTTCAACAAAATAATCCACTATCGTAGAGCAAGCAATGTTTCGCGGAGCTATCAGAGATGACATGTCTTCTTGTAAAAGGAACTCAACGTCTATCTGTATAAAATCGAGACGATTAGAAGCTAATCTCGTAGACTTCTCGGGCCTCACCTCTTACATCAATAATTTATGGTATAAAACTGTTTTGTATGATGTTTATAGATCTTTTGTAGAAATAGAACATTTTGTTACCGAAACAGAATGAATCATATAACATATAAGGTGTAGTAAAAAGAAATCTATTATTTTTGCATTAAATTGAAGGCTTTATTTAGCATAGTTAGAATGATCCGATTTAGGTCAAATATGCACCGTTTTGTTCGATAACTTGTTGCCATTTTGAAGGTAATTTCATTATGCCTCTCTCATAGAAACCCTCGTCCCTATTGGCAAAAAACTGGGACAGTCGATTTTCACAAGCTTCTCTTGAGGCGAATTTTTCACCAGCAAAATCATTCGCCATAGACAGGAACAGGTGGTAATCACTTGGTGCCAGGTCCGGACTATAAGGTGGATGCATAAGAACCTCCCAACCAAGCTCCCGGAGCTTCTGGCGAGTCACTATCGATGTGTGTGGCCTGGCGTTGTCTTGATGGAACACAATTCCTCTCCTATTGGCCAAAGCTGGCCGCTTCTGGGCGATTGCTTCTTTCAGACGGTCCAATTGTTGACAGTACAGGTCCGAATTAAGAGTTTGGCCGTAGGGGAGCAGCTCATAGTAGATGATTCCCTGCCAATCCCACCAAACACACAGCAAAACCTTCCTGATCGTCAATCCTGGCTTGGCCACCGTTTGCGCCGGCTCATCGCGATTCGACCACGACCGTTTTCGCTTGACGTTGTCGTAAGTGACCCACTTTTCATCACCAGTAACCATTCGCTTCAGAAATGGGTCAATTTTGTTGCGATTCAGCAGCGATTCGCAGATGGAAATTCGGTCCATGAGGTTTTTTTGCGTTAACTCGTGTGGCACCCATACATCGAGCTTCTTTTTGTATCCAGCCTTATTTAAATGGTTCCAAACGGTTTTTTGTGCAATGTTTAGCTCCTGGGCAATCGAAACAGTGCTTACATGACGGTCGGACTCGACGATTTCCATTATTTTATCGACATTTTCGACAATTGGCCTTCCAGAGCGTGGTGCATCTTTGACATCAAAATTACCAGAACGGAATCGACGAAACCAAAATTGCGCGATATTGACTGTTACAGTATCAGGACCATAAACACTATTCACATTTTCAGCCGCCTGGCTTGCGTTTTCGCCTTTATCGAAGAAAAACTGTAAAATATGGCGTATTTTCTCTTTGTTGGTGTCCATCTTTGACACGCGCTCAAACAATACTGACTCAAGCAATCACAAAACTGTCTGAGAAGTTTTTTAGTACGAAATCTTATCTTTCTAACGCCATTTGGCGTAACCCGATCGCACTTATACAACGCAAGATACAGATTACTAAAGCCATCTATTGGAAAAATAATAGATTTCTTTTTACTACACCTAATATATCTCTCACTTTCTACATAGTGAAATTATGTATTATATTTTGGCGTTTATAAATTTCCTTAGTTTAGTAAAAATATATACCAGGTGTACAAGTATGAAATGTGGATTAAAAAAAAACACGTTAAATTCGGAAGAATGATAAAAAGAGTTTTATTCAAAGTATGCTCCATTGCTAGTTACACATTTTTCCCATCTTTCGGGCAATTTGTGGATACCACGCCAGTAAAAATCTTCCCCCTTTGCCGCGAACCATTCATCGAGCCATTTTTTCACATCTTCGTACGAACCAAAGCGCTGCTCAGCAAGTGCGTGACCCATCGATACAAACAAGTGGTAATCGGAAGGAGCCAAGTCTGGTGAGTAAGCCGCATGGGGTAGAACTTCCCAGCTTCCAACGTGTCGCGAACCGGTTTTGTGGTTATGTGATGGAGCATTGTCATGAAGAAAAATGACTTTGTGTTGTCTCTTTCGGTATTCTGGTCTTTTTTCAAGCAGCGAACGGTTCAAATCGATCAATTGTTGTTGGTAGCGTCCAGCATTAACCGTTTCACCAGGTTTTAATAGCTCATAATAGACCACATCCTTCTGGTCCCATCAAACACAGAGCATCGTCTTTCTGCCAAAGCGATTCGGTCTTGCGGTCGATGTGGATGGTGCGCCTGGTTCTACTCATGATTTTTTGCGCTTGGGATTCTCAAAATAAATCCACTTTTCATCCCCACTAACGATACGATGCAAAAACGACTTCCTTTTGTATCGTGCAAGCAAAATTTCACATGTGTTTTTGCGCCTCTCCATCTGCCTGCCGTCCAACTCATGCGGTACCCATCTTCCGGTCTTCTGAATCTTTCCCATCTCTCGTAGGCGATTGGAAACAGCTTGTTGACTAACGCTCAATTGCTCTGCGAGTTGTTTTTGTGTTTGTGAATCATCTTCGTCCAACAATGCTTGCAATTCCACATCTTCGTACCTTTTTGGCGGTTTTCCGTGTTCCTTGTCTGCAACATCGAAGTCACCACTTTTAAAACGCCGAAACCATCGTTCACACGTATCTTGCGATGGAGCATGTTCACCATAAGCTTCTCGAAGTAATCGGTATGATTCAGCAGCAGTTTTCTTCAAATGAAAACAAAAAATTAATGCTGTCCGCGAATGCTCTTTGTTTGGTATAAATTTCGACATATCGAACACAGCAACACAACACTATGCAAACACTTTTTCAATTTATCACTCGTGTGCGTCTGACACTTGTTGATGGCACTTCAAAATGGCATAACAGTCAAATCTTTATACCACACACTGCATTGATGCGCCATCTGTTTTCTCAAATCCGCATTTCATACTTGTACACCTGGTACAAGTTTAGAGCAATTAAGATTACTAACTCTGAACAAATAGTTATCATGATCATTTTAAATAATACTTTTTTCTGTATTTTTTGGGATATATATATTACAATGTGAAAGTTAAAATAATGCACACTGTACATTTCTATATGCATGCGAGCGCACGTATGTAATATTTTTTAAAAAATTACATTATAATCTATATACAGGGTGTCAATTATGTACCGGGACGGTCAAATATTTCGACAACTTCCAACATTAAAAAAAAACGCTGAAACACGTGAAACGATTTTTCAAAAAATCTACTTTCTGCGGGGGGTGGCGCCCCCCCACCTCCAAAGGGACCGGGGGGGCGCGAGGGGGGTCGAAAATCTTAAATGGCAACATAGGGCGAGTGGGGGCTCATTTAATCCCGTTTCTACACTGAGAGACTTTTTCTTACAATTTTTGCTAAAACTAAAGCAATAATTACAAAAAATATTTGCAATTTAAGGAAAAACCGGTTTCACTTACAAAAATTGCTATGTAGACTTATAAAAAATGAAAAAGGCTTGTGTTTATCGATAGTTCCTAATCGAATAACTAAAATTGCTATGTTGACTTATGAAAAATGCAAATGAATAGCAAAAATTCCTAAGTTCGTTTACAAAGTGAAGAACGAAAAGTAAAAATTTAATTTTAATTTTTCTTACTCATTAACTTAGTTAAGGCTTATGGAAGGGCTACTCGCCCTATGTTGCCATTTAAGATTTTCGACCCCCCTCGCGCCCCCCCGGTCCCTTTGGGGGGGGGGGGGGGCGCCACCCCCCGCAGAAAGTAGATTTTTTGAAAAATCGTTTCACGTGTTTCAGCGTTTTTTTTTAATGTTGGAAGTTGTCGAAATATTTGACCGTCCCGGTACATAATTGACACCCTGTATTTTATATTTACTATATATGTGTATAATAAAATAAACTTTTATCATTTTCCCATTTAGGTTATGTTATATACAATCTTTATAATTTCAATACTAATACTGACAAAAAGTTATATAAAAAATGTTTCACACAGGTTGTCATTTTGACGTACACTATTAATAAAAAATAGCTTACGAAATAAATGTTCACAAATACATACACTAACCCAACGATAATTCCACAAATTAGAGCACTTAAGACATGTATTTACATCAAGCTTTCCAGAAATAAGCAAATAGCACAGACATATAGAAACAAAATTTTTGTTATTCTGATCTCCAAACATAAATATGGTGTAAACACATGTTGCAAATTAATAAAACATGTATATATCCGATTATTATTTGAATTATCCATTTACGCAGACGTTGGTATTTCTTTGGCGAACCGACTGTTTCTATTGTGTCATCCACTAAGGAAAATTCATGCAAACACATTTTCAATTCCTTGAAAAAAGCATATTAATTAATTATGCGATAAAAGGAAGTTATATTTAAATAAATATTATTATTGCAATGTATATAAAAAAATGTGATAGACAAAAAAGTTACAAGTATTCGAAACATAAAATTAAAAAATGTTATGTGTTTCAAAACTAATTTAAGAGAGTAATATAAACACAAATATTAATTTTATTAAAGTTTTTGACATTACATTAAATAATGTTTTTTATAAACATAAAAATTAATTTATCCAAAAACTTTTTATAAAGAACTCCGCACATATCTTATAAAAATGGATTTCGTTCAAATTTCTTTAAATTTTAATGTTTAATTTGTATCTTATATCAAGCTGATTAAAATTCTTTATGATTCAAATGTTTTATTTTTTATTCTAGAAACTACAGAAAGTTTTCGTATTTTATATGAATAAGTACAAAAAATCGAACTAAATCTTTTTTACTATACTTCTATATATATCAAATGGTACATTTATAATTGTAGTTGCGTTTATTCACAGAATTTCGCAAAATGAACAACTTGGACATGACGAGCGTTTCATTTTTTTGAGATGCGTGATTTATATGAATTCCCCTGCTTCTCATAGGATAGAGAATATAGGCTTGATATAGGATAGGCTTGATTTTTATTAGTCTCCTCTTTAGAAATCCTAATATGCTTCTTGGAATTAGAAAATAAAATAAAACTATTTTCAGGATGTTTTATACTATAATACTATAATAATATTATACTATAATAATATTTTATAAAATATAATACTTTTTCATAATATTATGTCTGACACATTTTTTAATATATATGTATACTATATATATCTATGATATATTATACAGTATTTATAACTAATGTTAATAAAAAAGACTTGAAACTGGACAGGATACGGACAGTAGGAGTCAAGCGCAGAAGACATCGCGCAAATAATATTTATGAAGTATGAAATTTCTTTATTCACTAAAACGCGCTTACATGTTTCGGCTTACTTTTGAGCCTTCTTCAGAGACAACACAAACTAACATACATAAACTGTGAATAAAAATTATCCTGTCATGATGAGCTCCTCTACCTCGATTTTTAATGCCAGAATTAAACTCAAAAAGAGTGAAAGAAAAAGAAAAAAGAAAAATGAACGAAAAAAAGGAAATAATCGAAATAAAAAAGACTTATTTTTATTATTTTTCCGTATAAGATGTGATGATTTTCCGAAAGTCCTGGAGCAAAATCTAAGGCATTTAGAAGTTTGTGCCTTTGAGGACTTTTAATCGCGGCTTGACATGATTTGAAAGATATTAAAATTTGAAGTAATTTGACCAAAACCTATTTTTCTTGATTGTGTGGGGTTATTTGTATTTGCTCATAATTGTAAGATCAAGACGCCTTTAATGCTCTTAATGAAAAAAATGGTTTAAAAAAATTAAAAAATTTTAATAAAACAGTATTAGAAACTATGAATAATAAATAACTTTTACCTTGAAATAAAAGAAGCTAACAGCTATCAATGTAATCGCGGTGATGAATATTGTAAAGCTCCTCCAGTTGTGCACAATATAATATAAATCATTATAATAGACATAGGAGTAGAATGGATAATAAAAAAAGCTCCATATGGTCAAGACGTACAGGAAAGAGACCTGGCTTAGAATATTCAAGAGGATATTCGAACAAACCCAAACCAAAGAATGAGCAAAAGATTATTAATGGTGTCAATGCAGCCTGTAGCGTCTTCGCTAGTAGTATAGTTTCCAGGTCGTCGGCAAGTAGTTTGAATTAATTCTTGCTGCACGAGACACAAATGAGTTTTAATACTTTTAATTTCAGAAAGAGTTTTTACAAATCCTCTAGAAACTTTGCGAGAATTACTGTGTAAGGTGCTTATATTGAAGGATGAAATATGTACACATCAACTAAGTACTGAATGACAGAATGAACACATAGATAATCTAGAGAGATTATCTAGATTAGCTTGCTTACTTCTCGCAGAATTTTTTTTAAAGTGTACAAATTATAATCAACTGTAAATGTTACTATCCTTGTAATATAATGTCTTTACACCAGGTTTCAAGGTATTTATTGAATGTTTTTTATCTACCACACTTTTAATTACGTGTCTTAAGTTGAAGCTAATAACTTCGATAAAGTCTTTTATGACTAATATGTAGAAGTTAATGCGCATAATATATTTTTGTAAATTAAAGATATGTAAAGTTATTCTTGTAATAATAATATAATTTATTATAAATTATTTACAATTAAGAATAATAGTTACTCAATTTTGAAACGCAAACTACCGCAGTAATATCACGAATTAATTGACTAGCAATTTAACAATTTGATATTTTTGCATCTTAAAATAATCTTAACAATGCTGAGTGACATAATAAAATCTATAAGCAATTAATCGTAGTAAAAAATTTCCAACCACAATCGAGAAGAATAATCGATTGTGATTGGTCAATTTTCTACGACTTAAAACTCTACGGCCGTTGCGATTTCTATTGTAGACCCTGCATAATAATTAAAAATATACTAATATACTATAATAATTTCAAGACATTATTGTAACATGTTATGTCAAAGCTCTGTAAGTTAATTGTAAATAAAGAATATATGGATTATCAAAAATGAGACAAATTTAAATCAGACTAATGAGAATATTAGCACGGTTAACAAGCGCAAAAAATTAATCATATCTATTATGGAAAGGCTCCGATTACACACGTTGCATGTTGCACACATGCGTCGCTAATTGGCCAATTTAAAAATAAAATATTCTCATTGGTAAAGCAGTGAAAAATTATTAGACACCAGCTGATATGAGTGTGCAATCAGGATTGTAAGCAATATTATTCGGGATCCTTCCAATATTACACGTTTTAATTTGCCATGCTCCACCAAAAATTAATTACTTCTAGAATTGTCAAATTCAAAGTGAAAGAAATCCTTTGATAAATAATTTTAGTACGAGGTAACAAAAACAAAGGTAACAAAAACGAACATGTACATTATAACACAAACAAAAAACATAATAAAAAATTAAAAGAACTTTTTAATGATAAATAAGTAAGTAGCTATATTGAGCTGATAAAGCTCCAAAGTAAGGCAAAACGTTCAATTATAATAAAAAAATGCATGATTTGATATAGTATAGTTTATAATATATTAATTTTCGAGCTTGTTAATATTATTCTCATTTGTTATGTTTAAATTTAAATATTTATTGCGTGTTTCTCACTGACTTACATTTAACTGTAAGGGTCATTTATTGTTCTATTGATGTTGGTATATCTTCGTCTAAAATAATAATAAAGATAATGATGATATAATAATATAGTAACTTAAATACTATAATAATATAGTAACATAAAAAGAAATATATGAGTTGTCCATTTTTAAAAGTAGCTAAATCTAATGATAATAGTTAGTTACATGAATATTTTAATATCTTTAGTTGTACATTGGATACTTTTCAGTAATATCACAAGCAACACTATGCAACAGTATATGATCCAGTGCTTTCCAACATAAGTTAAACTCAGCTATTAACTGTTACGATTATGTTGAGTTGTATCGTAGTTGGAAAGTACCAGATTGTACATTCTTTTGTTAGTGTCGCTTATGTACATTGTTGAAAAGCATCTATATTGTCTCTTAAATCAAGTTCTGTTTTTCTTGTATAAAAGGGTAAAATGTGAATTTATGAAATAAGCAAATTTTGAAAATAGCAATTCATATATCAATCAAAATAAAACTATTAACAAGTAACTATTTACAGTAAATAATTTATAATTTTAGCAAAAAAAAGAATATTACCTTCTTTTGTATATATGGTTGTCTATAAATAACATTTGTTCATATAATTTCCATGGTCTTTTCTTTCTACAATAGGTACAGAACCGCTTCGTATATTTTCTTGGCTTTGTCTTTCCTTTGAATAATACTGTCATAATCTACACCATCGACTTATACATTCCTTTACTGAAAAGTGTAGATATAGTATATAATATATTAATATATTAGTATATTAATATATTTGTATATTAGTGTATTTGTATATTAGTATATTACTTAGTTGCGTTTATAACACAAATTATAACCTGTAATGTATGACAAATTCTTACATTTTAATATAATGTAAAAGTTCAAAGCAAGCAATATTTCATTTTAACAAATATAAATATTTATTTTTTTAATAAAAAGACATTTACCGGATAAACGCATTACAATAGCTATTTCTTACCAACGACTTGTCACATTTATTTACATCTTTGTAATCTTTATCTTCTTTGTTCCATAAATGTGGATACGATCTTATTAAGTCAATTAATAACGCATCTTTTTCTTTATATCCACATTTTCATTTTCAACTTCATTTTCAACTTCATTTTCAACTTCATTTTCAACGTCATTTTCAACGTCATTTTGAATATTAGAATTAGGTCCTGTGCACAATAGAAAAAATAAGGATTTAGGAATAAAAAATAACATGATTTCAACCTATCAGAAACCGTATATTCCGATATATCTGATTTCTGATAGGTTAAAATCGTTTATTCTTTATTCCTAATTTCTTTCTATTATGCGCAGGGCCTTATTTTCTGTTATGGAATTCGTCTATGGTCGACCATGTTTACAACTATTAAATTCTTAATATTTTATTTCTAATATTTCATCCTTTTTATTCCTAAAGCCTCAGACATAATGTGAAGGAATAGCGAAAGCGATAGAAATAACACGATTTCAACCTATCAGAAACTGTATATTCCAGTGTATCTGATTTCTTATAGATCGAAATCGTGTTATTTCTATCGCTATTGATATTCCTTTGTATTGTGTTTAGAACTTAATTCCTTCATTGTGCGTTAGTTTATTCAATCTCTATTAGTTTTAAAACAAAATAATTCCTAGTTTCTATTCCTAATATGTAATATTTATTCCTATTCCCCTATTGTGCGCAGGTCCTACGGCTGCATTTTCATACTAAATCGAGCGTCAGCATGAAAATGCAGCCTAATTCTTTTTGCTCCTTGCGATTCTGAACGCATATAGTACTATAATTTGCATATAGAGGCGCTAATTGTCCCTCTTCTTGATTGAAACAGCGATTTCTAGATGGCGTACTAGTTTGTTTATGATTGCTAGTGCAAATAATCTAAATGCTGTCAAAATCGAGACAAATTTTCCTCGCAGTGTTAAAGTCGGAGAGAATTTCCTCGCGAATATGGATAAACTATCGAAGCCGCAAATAATTTGTCACATTGAGAAATCGGTAGACTACTCGCTGTTTGATGCAAAGTGGATACCGTGCAGTGCAAAATTCGTGGTTGTAGGTTCTCGGCCTCGAGGTACCGGCATTATACAGATTTACGAGGTGTCTAGTGGCGAATTAAAGCTTGTCAAGAATATAGAAAGATCTAATCAAATAAAATGTGGAACATTCAAAGCGTCCAGTCTTCGTGATAGATATTTGGCTACTGGTGATTTCAAGGTTTCTCTTATTCTAACATATCTGTTGTGTTCAGGAAGATTTTAATTGCGATATTCATTTGGTTCATAAATTACAAAGGCTAATTTTACAGGGCAAATTAAATATTTATAATTTAGAAGATCCTTCAATACCTATTTATTCGGCTAATGCTCACACACAGATTATAAATGCCATTGATGGAATAGCAGGTGCTAATATAGGATGTGGAGCACCAGAATTAGTAACTGGATCTAGAGATGGAAGTGTAAAAGTATGGGATCCTAGGCAAAAGAATCGACCAGTTGCTGTTATGGAACCTAAGGAAGGAGAAAGTCGGCGAGACTGTTGGTCAGTTGGATTCGGCAATTCTTACAATTCCGAAGAAAGAGTAGTAGCAGCGGGATATGATAACGGAGATGTTAAAATGTTCGACTTAAGGGCTATGTCACTGAGATGGGAAAGTAATTTGAAAAATGGAGTTTGTGGTCTTGAATTCGATAGAAAGGACATTCCCATGAATAAACTAGTTGCTACTACACTAGAATCCAAATTTTATCTTTTTGACTTGAAGACTCAGCATCCTAAAAAAGGTTTTGCTTATCTTGTTGAAAAGGTATTATTTTTAATAAAAATTAATATTTATCTTTCTCTATGAATATGTATTTACAATCTGTAAATTGCATGATTTTAGGCACACAAATCAACGGTATGGCTAGTCAAGCATTTGCCGCAGAATCGTGAATTATTTGCGACATGTGGCGGTGGGGGAACAATTTGTCTTTGGAAATAGTAAATATATATGTTCATGTTTTTATATATATATAACTACAATTACATTACATCCTGCAAAAATGTTTGAAAATCTATTTATTGTTTATTGTTTTACAGTAATTATCCAGAGAAAAGAAAAGTTACGGATGTTGATGGTATTGAGCAAGGAATTATGGGCAATATTAGTTTGCTCCAAAACTGTACGCTCTCATCGCAACCTATTAGTTCTTTGGATTGGAGCCCGGACAAGCAAGGACTTGCTATTTGCACATCGTTTGATCAATGCTTACGTGTTATTATCACAACGAAACTGAATACATATTGATTAAACAACGCAAAGAAAGTACATGTAAATAAGCCAGTGGAAACAAAAAATTGAAATTTTAATTTTGTACGCTTAAGATAACTATTAAATAAAGAGTTTTTGTTTTATATGCAACTTTTTTTATGATAAAATAGTCAAATAGTAGGAATAACGCACTTTTTAAATTCATTCGTTAAACATCTCGATCCATCATGATTGAATTCGAGACATCGATTATTCATTTGCCAACTATTTACAAGGTATATTATGCAACGGCGAGCAGAGACGAGAGCGAATTATATGTCATTGGGCCAATCTATTTAGGATCGGACCCTTATTAAGCATCGGCCATTTTGCGCACGAACGAATGAATGTTACGCAATATCCCGAGCGATGTCCGCCATTTGAGATGCGTTCGACCCACGCGCTGTCGCTTGCATCTCCATTCCAACGACAACGCATGAGGGCACAGCATTGCAACCGCGCACGCAAGGTCAGGAATACCTCGGCTTTAATTACATAAATTAGACGTCGCGTCGCCAAGTCCATCTCTCACTCGCTCGTCGCAGTATATATTTATATTATTAGATCCTGCGCCCTTTCGCGTCCAATACAAGTCTGAATGTACTGATGATTTGTACATCATTTTGATTGTACAAATTAGGAGTGCAAAGAAATTTAATTAAAATAATCGCACATAATTTATTTCACAATCCATTTTTTATTCAAAACATTTTTCTTTTCACTTTTTATAAAATTTCTGACATTTTTTTCTATTCCTTATTACAACAATGATAGTGTTAGTACTGCGAATATTTCACACTTTTCGTGTGCGTGTATGCGTGCGTGTGTGTGTGTGTGCGCGCGCGCGCGCGCGCGCGCGCATGTGTGTGGATATACATATATAACAAATTTCTTAATTTACTCAGCACAAAATGACTGCGGTCGATTTAGACACTCACGTGCTTTAAGCGCTTCTAATCATCGTTCTTTATCGTTCATTAGACGTAATAAATAAAAATGGAAGTATTGAAAATCGCTGAAAGCATCCAAATCGCAGTCAATCTATCCATCGAAAATTAAAAAAGATGAATCGTATCAAAGGAACAGATTGTCATTCTGAGAGTGTACAAATGTCGATTGGCTAATTACATAGCGGAATATACATGTGTATTTGCAGGAACGCATATATACGAACACGTGAACAAATAGAGAAGTATATGCAATACCTGGTACCTATTTTTGTTTCTTGATGGCGCACTTGGTGATGCACTTTGCGACGAATTGGTCAACATCCAAGATTTGCATTGCTTTTCCTGTATAATCCCAACTGTATAATCAACGCGATTTAATCTTTAATGGAAAGATCAATTCTTAGAAACCTTGATTCTTTATTAAATATCAAGGCAATATTAAATATTAAATATCGAAATATCGATAAGAAGTTTTATGTGATTTCAAGTTAATTGTATTAATCTTTCGAATTTTTAAGAAATAATTTATTCAAAAATAATAATTCAATTCATAACTTAAAACAATCTTTCCATTTAAAAATTATTCCATTAAACAAATTATATTATTGCTGTTTCACATTTAGCGAATGATGATAACTGTAACTACAAGGATCGGTAAATAAAAAAGATTCCAACAAATAATGAAAAATATTTATATTTCCCTTAATTAATCTAATAGTAATTTTGGCAGTAGTAAGCTTATTTAACATACATATATAACTTATTGTTAATTAGAATATAAAATTACTGTATATGAACCTGTCAGAATAAATCATTAAAATAAAAGAAAATTTAATATAAATACAGTAAGTCTATATGATTGTAAAAAAAAAATGATAAATCAGTTGGTGTATTAATATTACATATTAGAACACAAAATTCAAATTTCTCCACTACTAATAGATACATTTGTTGAAAGAATTTTTAAATGATAAAAAATTGACGGTAGAAATATCAAAATGCAAGTTTCTTCATTAATAGATACATATGTTGATCTATCTCAAAGCCGTGCAGATTGTTCGCATCACCTTGTAACCTCATCAGCAGACCTCCAAAAGATACATAGGCAGATCTGGAAATAAAATAAAAAACTGGTCAATTCAAGTTTGCATTGTCCTATAAATATTCGAAATGCCTATCATCTTTGGCATTTGATGCATACTATGATTGTTCAGATACGATTTAATATTATGATTTTAAAATGTGCCTAAAATTGAGCTTATATTTATACGATTTTTTTTTCTTATTTAGACTCTGCTAATTTGAAGTATTGATAAACACACAGTTAAAAAACATCCTGTATAATGGCAAAGTGGAAAGATTTTTAAATAATAATTTTAACTTTGAATTATTAGTATGATATATTGTTCTAGCGCCATTTTCAATTTTCAATTTTTTTCGGTTTTGAACAATTTTCATATCCAAGAAATTTTCAAGATCGTCAACAATGCTTCTCCTGGTAGCAGCAGATTTGCGACCGTCATAATTGCAGTGCCGATAGCGGTCGTGATATATAGATTGACACACAACCAGCTAACCACACTGCCAACATGCCGATCGCTGTACATATGTTTGTGCATATATGTGTATATATATATATATATATA
>NW_017305445.1:39236-45072 GCF_001594115.1 Trachymyrmex septentrionalis
CTGAAAACGATTAAGATGTATCTGTTGGATCGATGTGCCTTCAAATATTCAGCTCTTCAAGCTCGACTGATGATAATTTTCTTCTTCGTATCGTGTCCTCATTTTATCTTTCTTTTTATAACGCATACGTATCAAACATCAAGACTTTACAGTAATATTAATGTTTTAGTACATTAATGATAATAAATGATACAAGTCGTTAAAAAGTGTATTGTATTCAGAGTTGCCATAGAAAATGTACTTTAAAATTCTCTGATTTTTCCAGGTTTTTCTTGGAAATAAAAATGGGAAATTTCCATGACTAATATAAAATATGTAAAAATTTTAACATTATAAAAATGTAAAAAATTTTAACATTTAGAATCAAGAATTGTAAGAAAACTAACTTAGATTATTAAAAACACAAAAGAGCTTAACAGCATAATAAAATTTTGAGGACAAATTCAAGCCAACAAAAAATAAATTAATATTAGAAAAAAAATGCAATTATGACAAAAAAAGAGTGATTAAATAAAATTACTGAATAAAATATAAATTTTAATTATTTTTTTTAAATTGTCTAAAGTGTACGAGTTTTAAAAGTATATGAATATAAACGTTAGATATAATATTTAAAAAATTATAAAACTTATTTGGAATAGAAGTAGTTTAAGGGAATTGTGAGCAAAGTTCAAAATTTCAGTCTTTTTTTTACATTTTCCTCTGACTTTTCCCGATTTTCTAGGACTGTGGCAACCCTGGTATTTAAATCAAATAAAATGCGGATAAAAATTTGTACACAAACTCGAGATTAAAAATTGACGTAATGTGAAAACAATGCATAAATTTATGTAAGGTAAATGCCAAAATTATCGACTGCACAGACTTTTGCAGTAAGACAGCACTAAACCTTTTCCATTACTTGACAATCAATTAATTACTTACATAAATATTATAACATTTTAAAATTAAAAATTCTATTTCTTAAAAGCATACATTTTCAAAAAATAACATGTTAACTTCAATATTATAGAAGTGATAGAATTCTTAAGTTATGTATCAACAAGAATGTTTTATACATATTTTCAAAACAATAATGAAGTTATTAAAACATTACAGATTATTCTAAATCACGTTTAAAAATAATACACTAAAATTTGATGAAGGTTTATCTGGATTATAAAGTATTTTAATAAAATAGTATTTTTTAAATTGGTGTTCTAATAAAAATATATAGAAATGTATTATAAAATAAATCATAAAAATCTCAATTTTTTAATTAATATAAGTATGTATTCAAGATTATTAATGTAAAGTTACATTATGAACTAATTATCCAGTAAATAAACAAAATGTTAATTTTTTCTACATTAATTCTTTCTACGTTAATTTTTTCTTTGTAACTATAATCAGTGAATCGCAATGAAACTTTACATAAATTATTTTGATTATTTAAAATACTTATTAAAAAAATATAAATTTTTTTAATCATTTTTTTTTAATTTTCATTTTTAGCAATAAAAACAATAACAAATAAAATAAATAAACTACAAAAATGTTATTAAACAAAAATATAATCTTATTCACACAACTTTCATATGTGTATAGTTTACTTGAAGTGTAAATAATAAACATACTTAGAAATTTAATTTTCTTTGCAGGGACTGTACGTATGATATATCTTTGAATATCTGATTGTACATTTAAAAATGTACATACAGTGACTGTATTACACATACAGTCACATACAGTCCCTGCAAAGAAAATTAAATTTAGAAATATGTTTCATATTTACACTTCAAATAAACTATATACATATGAAAATTGTGCTAATAAGATTATATTTTTTTGTTTTATATAATAGATTTTTATAGTTTATTTTGTTATTATTTTTATTGTTAAAAATCAAAATTTAAAAAATGATTAAAAAATTTATATATAATATTTCTTTTACAAGCACTTTAAATATTCAAAATAATTTATGCAAAGTTTCATTGCAATTCACTAATTAGTTACAAAGATACAGAACAAATAAATATTTTGTTTATTTATTGGTTCATACATCGCAATATAATTCTACGTAAATAATCTTGAATATATAATGTACTTATATTTAAAAGTTAGGATTTTTATCATTCATTTTATAACACATTTTCATATATTTATATCACAGAGCACAGATTGAGAAACATTACAATTTATTAAAATAACTTATAATCCAGATAGTAAATCAAATTTCTCGTATTATTTTTAAACGTGATTTAGTTTTTAAACGTTTATTTTTAAACGTGATAATTTCTAATTTTTTAATAATTTTGGTATCATTTATGTTTGAAAATATGTATAAAACATCCTTAATTGTATATCATCTTGATAACGCTTACAAAATGCATTCTACGAAATTCATCATGCTATGTACATACATTATATACAAAAACGCACATGAAATCCAAATTTTACGAGACTTGTGAAAGACGGAAAGGAAAATATGCGAAAATACCGAAGAGAACTCTCGTGACGCATATTTTACGAGATTTCCCTATCGATTGACCTTGCCTTTGTCGAATCTCTGACTCTAAGAAGCACTCTACTTCTATAAGAGACAATTATTTTTAGCCAAGTTCGAGCTTCCACTTACACTCTAGCTTCCTCTCTTCTTTCCGTCTATATAAAAAGCTTTAAAAGATACTGTGTATTATTAATTCGTAACAAGTAACTTAACCAAATATACCCATTACAAATGCAATAATAATTATAATAATTTATCTATAAAAATTATGTCTGCTTGTTAATACCTTAAAATGATAAAAGTGTAATACTTTTTAAGATATTTAATTTGTTTTTCATTAGAGAAATTTTAAATTTATTTACACGTATACACGAATATGCTTCTAAAATGATCATTCTTTGTTTTATCTACATCCCATATATCCAAAGCACTTCTTTTTCTGATAATGTTTTCGATTAAATTTTACTCTTTCTCTCTCTCTCTCTCTTTCTCTCTCTCTCTCTCTCTCTCTCTCTCTCTAAAATAATTTAAAAAATGTTTTACTTCGATAAGTAATTTGATAGCTTATTAAGCAATTTAACTTCTTTTGTATCTGCAAATCTATCCAATATGACAGAGAAAATGAATGAAAATAGATGAAATAAAAAAAACAAGATTCTCGATTAAAATTATTAAACTCCATTTACAAATAAATAATTTAATTTTACGTTAATATTTATTCTAATGGGGGGGGGGTTATATTAATTATTTTATGTAATGCTTACAAAGATGATTCGATACGTTATGAAATAATTTAAAACAACTGCAAATATCTCTTACTTTGCATCTGGATATTAGAAGAATATACTAAAGAAAAAGAGAATTTTTAAAACTGTATAATTTATATATAATTTCTATTGATAAATTAATCACTAATAAAGGCGCTGGTGAAATTAAATGAAAAACGCATCAGATGATTTTTATTGCCATTTGATACAACAATATATGATCCTATATATAAGCAATGCGTATTTATGTGTGCACATAAATTGTTACGTTTATGTGAAGCCTTGTTACATGAAACAAGTATGCAACAAGCACTCTTCCATTAACAAATCCCTCGTCACGAATGGTCAAACGCCATTACGCTATTTATTCATACGGAACTGTCATTGCCGATGATATCGCATTAAAAAAAAAACATTTATCAATGCAACATGCATTCGTTCGCTTAATTGCGCATCCCTTCCTCCACAAGATATTATATCTCGGAAGAAAAAGGAGGGAACAGGATGAAAAGCGGCAATAACAGTTTTTTTTAGCAGGACGTATTTATTGCAGCTCATACACATTGTGCAGTTTCGAACAGATTTTTTATAAAATTATTTTCTACAAAATCGACATATCGACCGATTTCATGGAAATTCGCTATTCAAAGATTACACATTTACTATCCAAAGATTAAATTTACGCAACAAATGTCAATTACAATATTATCTATCATTAATTATTGTTTCAGACAAATTTGATATATTTCTGAATAAAAATTACCAATACGATAATACAATATTTTATACATGTAAATTAATTTTAAATTCATATTTTTCTCCAGAGAAATACTTGTGAATAATATTCTTACTATTATAACGCATATTTCGCTGTTATAATTGTAATAATTATACTTCAAACAGAGAAAAACTTGACAAAGAATAATGGATGTAATGCCCTACTTACAGAGTTACAGAAAGATAATTCGTACGAATTCTATCATAATGATATCGATTTTGTCATTAAAAGAGTAATATTTAAACCAGAGATGAAAAATATAATTAAATTGTGAGACACTAAAAATTGCTATGTTGTTTAATAGAATTTATTAAAACCAAAATTTTAATTAAATTTTATTATAAAATATTAATGTAATTAAAAATCTAAAACTATTTTAAAAAATTCAAGAATCTTATCTCTGATTTAAACTTTTTCCCGGATTGTTACTAATATAGACATATATAAAAGAAGACCTGAAAATCCTGTGTAAAAAATTCAATTTTTATAAAAATATTAGTATATAATGTACATCGAGATATGCACAATATAATCATCCCAAGCCTTGCAAGTTTTGAAATAATCTAATCTAATAAGGACAATATGTAAAATTTCTAATATCACTCTCTTGCAAGGTGACGAAGATACCACGTATTGTAGTTTGGTATCAATGTCAATTTTTAATCGTATACATATATCTACGTTAAAAAGATGACGTCCTGTCACACGATCACTGATGGCGGCGACAGAAGAGATGTCGTACCAGATAGTGCATTTACAGTATTCAGGGCCCGTGTAAACGCGCATCTGGCACGAGCCCCAACTGCCCTGTATCTCGTATTGGCTCGCTTCCGCTCCACTCGCTCTCTCATACTCTTTTTATTCTGTTAATCTTCGCAACCTATCCCCCCTTTTTCTCCTTTATCTGCTTTCCAATTTATCCTTCCTCGTATCAAGTTATGATACGTTTATGATCCCTCGTATAAAATGACAATGTCTCTTTTACCGCAATATTAATAACGAAATCTCATTAAATAGTAATATTAAATTTGTCTCTAATCGCAATTGTGTGTGTCTGTGTGAGCGTGTTAAAAATGTAAACACTTATGTAATGACGTTCAAGTCACGCGATTATCTCTGATGTATAATTAAGTCTTCATTTCATAAAAATGCCTCCATGGCATAAAAAAACTTGATAGCAATGATAATTGACTGCCATGCTCGATGAATTGAAGTAGGTAATCAAAAATTGTCCACGAATTTGTTCGAGATAAAATGATAAAAACGACGACACAGAGTTAAGGTGTTTTTTTTTTTCGTGTCGTCTAGAAGGATGTCAGCTGATGCTATTTTCCCCTCGAAACGCGAAACGAGAAGAGGACGACGTTGCTAATAATAGCCGCCACTGTCCCCGGTGCCACGACGCTCCGGCGTCGGGACGCGTCTCTTCGTTGTCGTGCTAGCGCGATCTGCTAATGCACACTGACGGAGTCGGGGCATCTCCTCTCGATGCTTTTAGACAGTTAATCCTTTCATAAACGTCACCGGTGCATAATGTCCCAAGGCCATTACGAAAGAGTTACCAATGTTACGATAACTTTCAAATTAGAAAGAAAGCGTCTCATCATTTCAAATTTATTTATTTCGTATTCTCGAGATATCTTATCAAGATAATTTATCTCAATAATGATTCTTATTGACCAATCAAAAGAATATTTTCTTGTTATATTTTTTTTAAACAAGAGTTGGATGGTATATAAATTATAGCTTAGTCATTGCATTGGATATGTTGCAAGAAAAAATTTAAATATATATATATATATA
>NW_017305445.1:45116-49711 GCF_001594115.1 Trachymyrmex septentrionalis
TTTTTAATACTCAAATGACGAATTTATGATTTCAGATCGCATTATTTTTCATTTAATTTGATTTAGTATAAAAAAGAAGTAGGCCCCGCACGATAATAAAATAAACGTGATTATCTACCGTTGATTATTTTTTAACCCAATCATGTGGCTTTCACAATAATAGATGAGATCATATAGAATGATGATTATTATGCTATTCAAGTACAAGCGTTCGTTATTTCCGGTATGAATTTTGATTTGAGATTCATCAAATAATTATATTGTCTAGTTTGCATAATTTGTCCCGGGATCCGTATCAGCATTACGATCGATACCGAATATTCAAGATCGCGAAACTAAAGAAACAATCTCGCTCTGCAGTTTGTAATTAGAAGGAAATAGTGTTCGTTCAAATACAAGACACTTATCCTTTTACCGTCTAGATCGCAAAGAACGACATCGCTTGCTCGAATTCCCAGGGAATATTGAATTAATTTCAATTCTCACACTAGCTTGAGAAAATATCTTACTGCACTGTCGTTACTATTTTCAACATTTCAAGGCGCCCATCGCGGTATACGTCGCGGAATATCACACTAATCGCGCAATATAACACCACGATTATTCGGAAGGAATATTTTTTTTAATTATTGATCCAATTTATGAGTATTTATTAGTATATGATTTCTCCGAGATTTTTCACCGATGAGCTAGAGCGCGATTGACTAGTGTAAAAATGACGTCTGAGATAGTTCGCAAATGCACTTTGAAACTTGTTTTCTGCCAAAGTCAAGAGAGCAAGACCGCAGTGCAGCAGCGTTGTCGACATCGATTATTCCTCGTGATTAACCAGCGGCAACTGCGGCACCACCCCGGTGCACTGCATCCGCAAGAGAAGGACGCGGGGAGCGAGCAGGGCAAACCTCGCGGTTGCCGAATGCAGTCGATCGGCGGCCGTTTTAGATACGCGGAACGAATTGCACAATCGTGTACTCGTGCGACCTTGCCTGAATGTCCGCAACAGGTGCATCGCGCCAATCCAAAATTATCCTGGCGCGGCAGGTAATTCCGTTTGACCGGTCGCGCACCGTCGTGACCTTCCGCGCATAATCGGACGAGTGTCGAAACGTCGTTGAGAATGATTCCTAAATGGCATCCATCGAATGGATCGCAATGGAGATAGCAACAACTATGCATCGAAAAAAATGCAAGATGAAAGATCCAAAATCGTCGATCGTTTCGTAACGAGAAATGCACTTGCGGCAACTTTCCATGGGTATTCGCGTATTTTCATCGCCACACTCGTGAGAAAAGAGAGACAATTGCAATTTACGCGAACGTACACATACATACAGTCCAACTGCTCTAGAGCAATAACGTTACACAATCACGACCTTGGACCGTGAGCGCGGAATTTATCATGCCAAGTAAATCTCCGCTCGCGGAATGGAAATCGATCTCGCGAAGTATAGCGCGCGCACGCGCGCACGATCGATCGATCGAATCAAACGTTCTTCAATCTGCAATGTTGAATATAACTATCGAGTTGGAGATGCACCAATTTGAAGATTTAAAATCTCTGAAAATCGAACTCTAAGATCGAAGTGTAGATGCGATATAACTACGATTCGAAGATCAGTTAGATTTCTCACGATATAATTTATATTACTAGTATTTTACACCAACATGAACGTGTGAAATCCTCTCGTCAAGATTTCGAGGATATAATTTGCTATTATAGCGAGGGCTAATCGAGTGGAAAAAAATGGCCCAAGATTAATACTATAATATATATCGCGTATACGAGAATGTCATGCGACTCGCGCGAGCGATACGAACAACGACTAAGCGACGACTAGAGCTGCTTGCGACTAAACTCAGCCTAGAGCAGGAGCGTGAGCCAGTAACTGCAGCGGCAGCGCTAGTCAGAAACTAGCCAGAAACAGCAAGCCAAGTAGAAGTCGGTTCGACATTTCCAGTCGCACCAAGCGTTATACAATCCGCGTGCATGCACGCTCGGCTGTGTCTCATTGCTCCTTAACCAACGTGCGTGCCAAAAGTCGGAAATTCCCGTAAAATATGAAACCTGTCTGCGAAATTACGAATAATATTCATAGGAGGTTATATGGAAACATATTTTGACATTATATAATTTGCAGTTTATAAATGCTCCAAATCTGTAGATCAATAGATCAAAAGAAAAGATTGACCCAACTCAAAATTGACCTAACAGATTTAAAACCCTTCCGACAGTTTAATATCGATTTAAATATCATTCAGAATGTTTAATAGTCGCGAAAGATCACATCGAAAATATACATCGGATAAACAATTGTTACAACAGATATCGTTAAAGATATCCATCCAGACATCCAAGAACCGTGAATTTAATCAAATATATTGTTGTTTTCGATAAAAATTTCAATTTTGGAATCCTACTTGAATTACATATTTAGATTACACAAATATTAAAAGACAGTTTAACTAATTTTTACCGTTCAATTTCAACGCACTCTAAAAAAGTCACGCTCGCTTTTTCACCTCTGTATTATATACACGTATCTGTGTTAATTAATTTAACATCGAGACAAAAAGCGCGATGGTGTCGCATGTACAAAAAATTATGACGTATGCATTGCACTCCCCAATTTCAATGCGTCTATTCCATCTCTCAGAATACTCGGTGAAATCGTTGCGATATACGAGAATTAAGATAAATTAAAATCGAATACGAGAGAAGATGTCCAAGGAAAAACAAGAGAAGAGAAGCGAAACATGGTAGGAAATTCGAAGCGACGTTCGCTTCAACGGTAACGATGTAATTGGACCACTTTGCCGTTAAACGAGCTTAACGATCGATTCTGCCGTCGACTACACATCGTGCCTTCTACGGGATCGAGACAGATCGGCACGACAGATCCTCCGACACAGATCGTCACCTCGCGGAGTTGCTAATAACAGTGGCACGTTGCTTTTTCCAAAGATATACGTGATGACAAACTCTCTCTCTCAGCGACGAAAGAAAATAAAAGTCAAATCAATTGATTATAGGAATCAATAGACGAAAAGTCATCATGCTGCTCTCGGTGTCAACCATATATACCGAAAATAATAACAAACAAAAAAAAAACAAAAATTTTGTCAAGACAACATGAAGACTGTTATGTGAAACAATTATATAATTAAACGTATATCGCGTCTCGAACAAAAAATGTAATATAAGTGAAAAAGTTTTTAAAAACATAAATAAAAAGACAAACGCTTCATCTCTAAATTAAAATTGCACTTAATTGGCTTGTTTTATCACGATGAATAAAAAACAATCGCACTCAAAATAAGAGTCTGTCAATTAATTAATAATTTTATTAATTGAACCAATTAATTATTCAATTAATTTTCAAAATTCGTATTCTTCAATGATACTCTTTTGTTTTTTCTCGGGTGTAATATAATTTCAAATTTATACTAAATTTTTTGTGCCATCAGAATGAGAAAGAGCAGTTTAAAATTTCGATTCTTTCCTACAATCGCGATGTCCAAGAGATACAAATTTGTCGGCGCGAAATTCGCATATGCTTAATGCTATCTCACTAATCACTAGCTATAACTATCTATAACTACTCGAGGGAGCTCGTGTTGCTCGAAACGAAAGAAAAATACGCGGCGAGACCGTACCGCGAACAAGGCGCGACTAACGCGGACGATCCGGGTAAGTGCCGCGTCGTGCGATTATGCAACCGCGTGGCCGAAAAGGCTATGCCAAGATGCGTGGCGCTGGGCCACATACGCCCCATCATCTGCTTAACCTCGAAACATTATCGTGTAGCCAGAGACCATGCCAGCGACGTGCCAGCACCGGGGTTGGTCTCGTTATTATCGGGGTTGCGAAAAGCCCAGAGTTACTTGGCTCATTCCAAACGAATATATTCCCCCTCCTCCTCCTCCTCTCGCCTGGCCCCCCGAGGGTGACCTTTGGATATTGCATCGAGCTGTTTCATTTAATTTTCCAAATTATTTATATTCTGCGATATAAAATAAGAAGTCTCTTTATGGATTTAATCTAATTAATCTAATTAATTAGTTAAATATATAGTAATAGTATAACTTTGAAAATGTCTTGTGCGCTTATCGGAAAACACAAAAGACAATGCATCTGACCTCAATTAGTTTAGTTAATTATTTGTTTTTTTTTAATTGATATGTAACTTGACATGTAAAGTGGATCTTAAAATAACAGAGCAAAAAAATACCGTGTTCTTCAATTAAAATGTTACGAGATGATCGATCCGAAATTGTCTCCGGAACTAGCATGAAAATCTTTCCCAACAGTCGATTAAATGAAACGTTATCGAATCCGACCGAGACGTAGCTCAAATCGCTTTATCGTCCAAGATACAGATTGTGCTAGAGTTCGGTTTGCATGAAATTAATTTCGACTGCCAACTACTGCCATTCTATTTGCATCGACAATGATAAATCTGAATTTCTATTCGTCGAATGCTAGATTCGTAATAAATACGCTTTTGTATTCATATTTCGTTCTTTTTATAAAAATTATATACAATTTGCAAGTATTTTTTTACAATTTTAAATTTTTATGTCTACGTATTACAAAA
>NW_017305445.1:49811-52730 GCF_001594115.1 Trachymyrmex septentrionalis
CCGTCGTTCTTTTTATAAAAATCATATACAATTTACAAGTATTTTTTTACAATTTTAAATTTTTATGTCTACGTATTACAAAAATACGCTCGATCTCGATATGACACGCTATATGTCACATTGATTAAAAAAAAAGAGAGAATGAGATAGAAATAAAACTAGACGAATATATAAATAATGAAAAGCAAGCAGCGCGCGCGATTCTTACTAATAATTTTAAATATTTTAAAGAAAAAATAAAATTTCAAGCATAAATAATATATTTTATGTGACAGGATAAAAAATCTAAAATGTAACTTAAAATATATTGAGATATAAAATTGAGATACGTATAACAGTTTAGCTGCTATTGTAAAAAGAAAGAACTCTCTAAATCTCATGGAGTGAAGTAAAGTCTCATTCGAAGAAACTGAAAATTAAGCCAGTCTTGAAAAAAATAGTGAAAATGTCATTCTTGTTCAAGAGTGGCAGATTTTCACTCTTTTAAAGTGAGATTTACTCTTTCGAAATGAGATTCACTCCGAAGGAATGAATCAATCCCTTTTTTGGAGTGAGGTTCCATCTAATCGTAGTATTATACTCCAAAAAAGAGATTGAGATTTCACTCCTTTAGAGTAAATCTCATTTCAAAAGAATAAATCTCACTTTAAAAAGAGTGAAAATCTGCCACTCTCGAACAAGATATTTTCACTCTTTTTTCAAGAGACTGACTCAATTTTCAGTCTTTTCGAATGAGATTTCACTCCACGAGATTTAGAGAGAATAAAGAAAGAGATGAGTGCTCGCGAGAATAAATTCTTACAATTAAAATCGAGAGGAAAGGAGTCGAGTAAATTATAGAGATCGTCATTGCACGAGTCTGCGTGAATTCGAATTTTTGTTCTACTAAATTTTGCAATCGATGATAGCAACACGCACATATCCATCGATGGACGGACTTAAAATCGAATTGTCCGCTATTCTCTTTGATAGATTTTTGCACGGGATATGGGTCAGTACCGAAACGATCGATTCGCGCATTGGCTCGAGGCACGGACGCGTCCAATAATGAGTCTATACTCGCGCGCGAGTTTCCGCGGACCACGCGACCACAGGCGACCAGGCGACCTTCGTCGAATTGTCGCGCGTATAATTGTTGCTAATTATCGAGCGCATGCCACTACGCACGCACGTGCACTTTCGCGACTGATCAAGTGCTACGTAATAATGGCGAACGCGCCTCATGACACTACGTATTCTTTCTCTGACAAAACGGTAATTCACTCTTAAAACGTAACATTTTTGTATTATTTAAAAACAAAACCAGAAAACAATTATCAATCTTTAGAAGCATATTTATCTGTAAGATCGTCCTTTTACGCGTTCGATTTATAATCTAATGACGTGCTGCCTTCCCCCCCCCTCCCTACCCTCTTATATATGACTAATAAAATTATAATATGAGTATAATTAAGTAAAAAATAATATTACCTTGCTTGTTACACTATACAAATAATTCTCTCTAAAGATCACATCAAAAGCAGACAGAGACGATAACAAACGACACTATCAACATCAACGCGAAACTTACATTATGAATAAATTTTCTCAATTAATCTATCTGTGAAATTTTCTTGATGGTTATTTTAGCGTGAAATACAAAAAGCATGCTCTCTACTCCCTGTAATTAGATATGACACAAAATTGTAAGTCATTGAATTTGTAAGATATTTGTAAGACATTTTCCCACGTCAACGCAACAGAATGTAACCAAGTGTATGATAATAAATTTCATCTGATTGAAAAAAATAACAATATTGCATCAAACAATATCGCATAAGGAAGTAGTGAAAGCTAGACAATAGCTTCCTACGATTAAAATGTTATGTCAAATTATTAATCTTTTTGTAAAAATTTTGAATGTTCGTTAATTTTTAAAACAAAATAAATTTGATAAATTAAAAAATTAATTTATCAAATTTTCATTAGGAAAAAAAAAGATTTCAAAGTGATTCAAAGTATGGATTGAGTATCAAATCCTTGAATGTCGATGTGAACAATCGCGCGAAACGTAGCTTACGCAAATAAGTGCGTTACTCTCAAGATGCTCCGACATGCTGGGACGTCCTCGAAAATCTTGATGCGCGACGAATGAGAAGTAGTAATGGAAGAAGAAAAAGAAGAAAAAGAAGAAAAAGAAGAAGACGAAGAAGAAGAAGAAGAAGAAGAAAAAGAAGAAGAACGGCGACAGGTGGGTGGTCGAGGGACGACGAGGAGCAACGTGCACCTCTTCCTTGGCAAGGTAAGTGTCAGAACCTGGGTCGACTTAATCTTAGACAGCTACCACTATCGCGCATCATCGTCGCACACTATCACCGCAGCTGCTGCTACTACTACCACTACACGCCGTTGGCAGTCATCGTCATCATCGTCATCACCGTGGGTCGTAATTTTCGTCACTACCGAAACGCGAGGCGACGCGCGGCGACGCGAGGTGACACGTCGCTCTGTCCGACATGGTGTAAACGAGCCTTTAAGTCTCACCATCTCACATCGCGGCAGTCGCGACACGACACACGCAATACAACGGCAGGAACCGGGGAGCGCACCTGCGCGCGCGCTGCCTGCACCGTTTTCTCGGTCGCGGCCCGTTTGTCCCCGTCACGACACCCCCCTGGCGCTCCATCCCTTCCTACCTTCCCTCGCCTCCTCCTGCGGTCGAACGGCCGCTCCCCACTCGCGCGCGCGCGACTGATGTATCGCGGAGGGGTTGAGGAGGCACCTTTGGCCTGCCTCCTCACCCCTCGTGCCCTCCTCCTCTTTCTGTACCTCATCCTCCTACGCCACTCTAACACACACGCGCACTCGAGAGAGTCGATTATCGTTCAGAACCGGGAGCTCTCCTACTACTGTATCATATAATGAATATATATATATATA
>NW_017305445.1:52743-60327 GCF_001594115.1 Trachymyrmex septentrionalis
AGAGAGAGAGAGAGAGAGAGACGCGCTAATATGGCGGTCGACCGTCAAATGCGAGCACTGATTACGTAAGAAAAGACCAAGGAAATAAACTTGACGTGCTTCGCAATAAGCAGCTGAATTTGCATATTACACACTTCTCGTAGCTGTTATTAAAAATAACATTCTTTATTTCTTCGTCAAAAATATCGCTAGAAAAATTACGTGACGCTACAATAAAGTAGTTGAAAGAAAAAAAAAAACAGGAAATCAGTTGAAGAAACGGAATGTGACACTTTCTCTCGTTTTAGGCTGGTCGTGCATTGCACCCGAAATTATCTCGCTGGTTTTGCTATCAGTTGACGTAGCGATTATGCGGCTCGCGAGAAATGTACTTGTCTCGCGAAATTGTTTTTATCGCGACATATGACGGTGATGCGGTAAGAGACGTATACGTGCAGGATAGACGTATTAGTCAGACTAAATATCATTGTTATGTAATTGAAAGCCGGTACACAACACGCTATATGTCTTTGGCTACGTCATTCAATGCAGCGCGCATATAATGAAGCTATTCTTGGTTTACCATCATGCAGTTTAAAGCGCGCGACGGTAATTGATCGTACGTCGGGTATCCAGAATAATTAAAAGCGCTTTCACTAGTAACGCGAAACAAAAACGACTGAAAAGATCTTGGAACTGTTGGATTCGCTGACGATTTTGACGTTGTTAATCGTGGAAATCATTACAAATCATTGTGGAAATGACAAAGCCGCGATACCGAAAATGCAAACGTTCAGCTTAGCCAAACATGGATTTATTGATACGGAAAAACGAATTTAGTGTAAAGTTAACATTTTGTACAATACTATGTTTAAGTACTTGACGCGCACCATAAAAATATCACTGAAATAATAAATTAGCTTTTTCCCAGCAGTTCTCGAAACAGTTTTGACAAATTGTGATCATTTTTAATTTTGAGGTATACAGTTTTGCGCTTTATTGTAAAAATCAGATCTTTCGCTAGTATGCGATGCTGATAACTGACAACTTTTCTACTTGTATGTCGTCCATGCCGCAAATGCGACGAGTAGTTGTAGAGGAGTTGAAGCAACACGTGGCGGTCGGGGCGCATAGCCGCGATCGCTCGACTGCAAAGCAAAGTCCATAACTGCTGCACGCTCAATGTCACGGTTTGCACTATCGCGTGTAGAAAGTGCAAAATGTGAAAAAATAATAATAGTGTGACTATCATAGAAAATATTTATATTAATAATAATACAGCAATAGAGAGAGAGAGAGAGAGAGAGAGAGAGAGAGAGAGAAAGCATAGATTTTAAACCTATACCATATGTAAGTTGTAACAACAAGAAACAAACGCGAATATAAAACGGAGAAAAACAAATGTGTGGATAACAATAGACGAACAATATTTTACGTTAAATATATACGTTAAATACATAAATAACATGAAAGAAAACTTAACTTAATATAAAACTTAACTTAATATAATAGTGAAGACGCGTCGAAGTTACCTACTCTTGATAACTATAACTTTGCTTAATGTAAAGGAATGTCAAGGAAATATTACAGAAGTGCTACTTCATGAACGAATGTTGGATATATAATGCAGTAAATGCAGAAATGTGAAGCGCCATTGATATAATGATGGAGGTATGTTATTTAAAAATGAAAACCAAAATGTGTTTTCAAGCAATTTTTAGAGAAAAAATAACATTTTAACATTGATAGGCGCATATTGATAAGCACGTGAAAATAATGTTCGAAATTTACGAATCAAAAAAATAGAAAGTGAAAAAGGAGTTTCGGAATATAAAATCGTAAAGCATGATGTGATCGACAGATTCAACAAGCTTCCATAAATGAGATTTCTTCTTATCTCCCATAATTCCTCTTAATTGCACGAAGAATATTTCACTGTTGTATGGCACTGATGTAATCAATCCACTTGACACATGACGTAGTCATTTCCTCTTTCTCCCACAACTTTTCAGAAAATTTTGCATGCCATGCAGAGAAAGATATAGAACGACTCTATTTACAATAGACAAAAAGAACAGTGTCAAATTTGTTCATTGAATTAAAATATGAAATATTCATCCTTTAAAATATTGTATTTTTATCCATAAAATTTTCAAATAAATCTTGCTACTTCTAGAGTATGTTATGATGGGAAACAAATAGAAATTTTGAGTCTGTTAAAAATTAATTATTACTATTTTTTCAGTCTGAAAGAGAATTTGCATATATAATAAAATTTATAAAACATTTCTCAACATTTTAAAGCGTCGAATTACACATAAATATAATTATTTAAATAAAAATCGAGATTAGTAAAATTAAACAAAAAATATAATGAAAAATTTTCTTGCGCAAATGACGAGAGTGTCTCACTATCTCAAAACATACGATCGTAGCAAGAAGCGCGAAGAACGTCAAAATCGTGGAGGCGAAACGGGAAAGGAACAGGATGGTGTATCGATCCAAGTAAAATCAGCTTTTACTCTCAATTCTATGAACAGTAGATATAGAAACGCTCGCACTTGTCGACCTTGAACAACATTAAGGATGCAGTGAATTTTAATGAGTTAAGAACGATTTCATGTTCAATTAATTTTGCAAACGTAACAATTTTTATTCATTATTAATATATGTCTATATATATGTCTATTAGTCAACATATGTATCATAAAATAGAATCGACCAATTACGATTGTGAGTGCAAATTACAATTGATGGCTTCGCGTTGTACATATACGATAACTTTTTGTAATAATTTTGTTTCAAGATCCCTTCTTTCTTTTTATATAATAATTCAGAACAGACGAAAATTAAACTCCTATTCTCAATTTTTAAATCGACCTATTCGCGGTAATATGTGAAAATACTGTCACATTTATTCTCTAACACAATTATATATCTCGATTTCATGTACTTACTTCTTACTAAATAGCTGCTAACCTTCGGTCAATCGAGAATTCAATTCTTCAGATCCAAATGACATTGTGTCGTATCGGCTACGTGCAATCTGGCTTCACTGTGAACACGTAACAACGTGGACTCTTCCGCGTGTTCGGGGAAAGTGGGGACGGTCCCTGTCAGGGGTTGACCTAATTCCAGTCACTAGGTTAGCCTCTGACTGTCTGACCTTTTCCCAGGAGCAGTCCCGGCAAGAATGCGCGGCAAGCGCCCGTCAAAACGAGAGATCTTCAATTTTACGAGTATATACACATTGCACGTATATTCTTCGTAGACCTTACTATCGGAAAAATAATCGGCGCGTGAGAAAAAAATGTTTGAGTAAAATAAAAAATTAATTCTAGCAGTTATAACTCTCGCTTATATCCCTTTTAAAGTTTCTTTCAAATAAAATTCTTAGGCGATTTAAAATATGTTCCCAATTTTAAAATGTTGTTCAAATAAAATTCGAATAGCTACATATGGCTCTCTTTGCCTTAGTTTACATATTTAAGTATCCTAAAGAGACATAATCATCTCATATCTTTGTCAACAAATCTCTTACCACGTAACGTAATTAAAAAAAGAAAGTAAATAAAACAATAGACCGTTAACAATTAATCTCCGAAACAATATTTGTGCGAAATAACACAGAATCGAAAACTAGAAAACTGTAAATGGGTATAGTTCATGGAAAATGCGCGTAGGTGTGCATGAGGGAGGAGGGATGTGTTCGCCAGGCAAGTGTAGGCTGACTCCGAGGGGATAAACGAAACTGGGTCACCCCTGGGAACCGGAGAGAGCCTGGCTCGCATCCGGGTAGAGAAGAGAGCCTGCGAGTGTTGGCGGCAACTCGGTACAACACCCACAGCAATATCGAGGTAGAAAATTACCTGCTCGAGAACTTCTTCACCGTTTAATCTTCTATTAATTATCTTACAACTAAGCTTTCATATTACACCGAATTCAATTCGCAATAAATAAGTTCCCAATAAATACTATATCGTGAAATATTTTCAATTACATTTTGAAACAATAAAATATTTATACTAACTATTTAATGCACATATAAAGGTATATGTGAAATTATTAACAAAAAAAACCGCGTTACTCTGTTAAATTTATGACTGTGCGTCAATCACAACTCTTCAGAATAGGTATTAGAATGAGAAATAATGCTTGATTCAACGACGAGATATTTTAACGTACCGTAATTTAGTAACTCGAGCTGACTCCCCTTTTGCAACGAATGACGTCGGCATTAGTTTAAACGCTCATGATTGGACAGAGTCGATGTATCACTTGCAAACGTTATAACGTGATTTTATACCTTATTAATGCTTTTATACGCGTTTTACTAATATTCATGACGCATAATTTATTAATAACGTTCTAAAATATTCGCAATATCGCATCTATAATACATCACCTATCACTACGTTCTTTAAATGTTTCATAAAATACATGAAAAATTATTTTTTAATCCGTAAGTGAATAGATGATACATGTTATTTGCAAATTTAATTGGCATCTTTTGGGGCTCCAAAAAGGGATCTTAAAATTTATAAAGCTAAACCTTTGCTGATTTAAAATATGCTACTTAATAATAAATAACATACCGCAACTTGAGTATATCATTAATTTAACAAATTAACACTTTATAGAGCTTTAATATTCATGAGCTTTACTATCAATGATTCTTAAGAAAAATTCGGGACAACTTTTTAAATAGAGCATCTCTAAGAAAATCAAATCAGTTGTTGATAAACACAACAACGATAATGAGTACAGCTCTTCCTTTTTCCGCATATTTGTTATGCGTATACTATAATATATTCATAATTTTTGAAGTATAAAGGTATGCAAGAGTGGACTACTTCATAAAGAACGCACTATCGCAGTAATATGCGGATCTTATACGGTCAATAATATTGTCAGTACCAACAAATACTGACAAGAGATTATTGATCGTGCCTGAGTGATATCGATATGGACTAATGTAGAATATTAATGATCCGGATTTCTTAATTCTCACATCAGTATCGCTCTGTCGCAGAAATTATACGAGTCAGCGCAAACATTCGAAGATATATGTCTGCAATCTGTTTTAAAGAAAAAAAAAAAAACAATTTTCTCGCTCGAATTTTTAATCAAAAAGATTAAAATAAGAAATCTCAGGACATGGCAAAAGCGTATAATACGTATCAACCTTTAACATTTTATCTTGCTGAACAGTTATTTTAGCAATTACAACACGGTAATTTTTAAGAGATTATAAACAATGTCAAAGCTGTTTGTAATATTTCCCAATATTAAAAAACTTTAATAATATACGAGTATAACCATTGTATATTTTTAAAACTATTAAGCCGCAATAATGTAAATTCGATAACAGATGGGCAAATGAACATAGACTTATTACAAATATCATCTAAAGAAGGTCAAAATAATAAACGAGAAAACATAGATCGGTTGCGACGTTGCTTTGATTATACTGCGGCCAAACATGCGGCGTATCGATGCGATTTTCGGCGCATAATATACCTGTCGAAAAATCATGCCAATAACATACACGCAATACACGTACGCATCACGAAAAAGAGAAGGAAATGTTTTTGCACATCGGCTGCCAAAAATGCAGCATGCCGCAATTCCGCCTCGCGATTTTACGTAACGCGGCAATTCCGTGACAGTTTTACTCGTCCGCCCGAGTTTTCTCGCTGCAGCGCAACGTCGGATGACGTGGCGGTTAAATTTTCCGTCGAGTCGGCTGTGTATACGTATACCGCCTTCCGACACGGTCCTAGGCTGCTCTCCACGATATTAGGAGATACATGTGACCGTGGAATGGCGGTCGACGTGACTCACAAGGAAGAAAAGCCGCAAGACATGTTGCGCATATGAACGCATATTTTACAGCCAGTACACAATTTTGCCGCCAACGGACACATGATACTTCAACGCAGCGACGCATCAAAGAACGAAATTTTACGCATTTATAATTTAAATTCAATACATAAATTGAGAGTTAAGATTAATCAAATTTAATTTCCCCATTCTCTCTCACTTTCTTTCTCTTTGACGGATAATATACTTCGATATAAAGGATATAATAAGTTTCAGGAAGAGACTTTAAATAAATACATGTTGCAGAAAATAGAATTTTGTCAAAAAATAAATAAATAAATGGCAGATTCCTCAAATTAAAAATGTTCAATATTGTATTTCAAATTTGTGATTATTAGAAATAAGAGCATCTCAAAAGTTATTTACGCGCATCATAAATGACTGGCGTGATCCCGATCGAGAATGTTTCCATTATTCGATTAACAAATCAAGTTTACTCTCAAGTTTACTCAATATCGTGGAAAATCCGACGAAAAATCAGACAGCGTAGAAGTAAAAGCCAATGGTGGGGAGGGGGGAATTCTCCTAAGCTCGAGCGTCAGCTGATTGGTTGTTCCGGCGTCAGCTGATTTTGACAGCCCGGGCGACCTTGCGCGTCCTAGCCGAGGTATCGACCAATCGGGAAGCATCGCATTGTGCGCATGCGCCTGCACTAATCCTGATCAGCTGACTCTAGCAGAGCCCGCATCCTCGGTGAGATCGAAGAAATTTGTGCTACAAGTTCTCTGTCAAGAGACTTGTCATTCCAATAATCTACTCAGCATCAAATACCGACTAAATCAAAGCGAAGAGAATTCATATTTCAATTCCGACAGAAAAATCCCCGACAGAATATTTCGAAAACTAATGAAACGTTTGTATTACTCATTTATGTTGGATTTTATCATATTTCAAAAATTGTGTTAATAGGAATGTTAATATAACGCAACAGCAAATGAGATATTATGAAACTCTGATTTTTTTACAAGTAACATCAGCAATTCACAATAAAAATAAAATAGAAGTATATCTAATATCGAAAGTACCACAATCCAAAAGTTAATAAATATAATTAGATAATGATAATTTTGAGTTTCAAATTTTTTTTTAGAGTAGATCACGTCACGACGACAGGATGTGTGTGCCTGCGCGTTGCCAATGTTGCCGGGGTATCAGCTATATTCATTCCGGGGTCTCGAGCTACCCCGATCAATAATTCGTTTCCCAGCTGTCACGCCCCTCGCAGACGAAGGAACAAACGTTCGAACAAACGCAATATTAACTAAAGTTAAACTATATAATTGTAGTACAAGACTGTATCATTTAATCTCGTCTAAATCGAAGTAACTACGTCGAAATATTTTCACAATAGCTGCAAATGTTTGAATCTCTTTGATACAGGATGGTAGATGTTTACTCTTGTAAAACATCTTGTGTAGCATGATGGACAATGTTTGCTTTTTTACACTCATTTTCTTCGTCACATGAAAATACGATTAAATTAAACCGATTCACACATTACAGAAGAATTAACGTCATTACTTTTCCAATTCTATATTTAATACATAATATAACATATCTCTCTCTCACAACTGCAAATCAACAGATACGCCATCTCTTGAAAAAGGATCAAGACCCATCTTCAATTTAGATGACAAATATCTAAAGCAAACTTTGAATTATCCATGATTCGTATCAGATTCAGGGAGAGGGAATAGAATTTTTTTAAATAATTTTATGTGT
>NW_017305445.1:60427-82944 GCF_001594115.1 Trachymyrmex septentrionalis
AATAAAAACACAAAGTTATAAATAAAATTCTGACATTTTACTGAAAATCTAATACGAAGTACAGACAACAACAAAAAAAGTCTTATTCTATATCTATAATTATATAAATGTTGAAATGTGATACTGCATCTTAATTTGACAAGTACAAATTGATTTTGTATCGCTCAAGATCCTCTCTGTGAGAGAACTGGAAAGGAAGTCATCGATCGTAAAAGAACTTTGCAATTGCTAGGTACAGCGAGACATCCGATCTAAATTCGTCTATTGCTTGTCGCTTTCGGCCGTCTTTCTCGATGGTTACTCTCGACTTTTCGACTTTTGCCAGTCGGGTTGCCAATGCCCCCAGAAAACTGAGATACCACCAGCTGTGTTCACCCGCTTCATTACCTACCGAGTGAACGCAGAGTGGCTCCCTGTCCTCCGAAAGCTCGTTCCGCTGATCTCTCTGGTACGTGCACACTCTTTTACCGACCGGATAATGGCGTATAATCGTCACGCCACATCATGAAGTATCGCCTTGTTGCAAATGTTCGCTTATCTCAACGTGGAATTGCATTGTTTCTGCCAAACGCGCCACGTGATGTCTTCTTATCGATCGAGCTCAATATCCTCCCGTATCATATATTTCGATTACATGATTATAGCATGACCAGAAGAGTGAGAATTATGAAATACCCTATTACATAAATAAAAACAAATCTACTTACTATTCTATACTTTCTTATAAATAATATTCACGAGATGCTTTCTTACAATTTTCTTACTCCTTGTCTTGCTCTTTTAATTGTATTTGCTACAGAAAACATATACATAGGAAAAAAAACAACAGAATATACAATAAACTTATTATATATACATATTTAAATTTTTTAACACATGGATGCGATACCTAAATTTTCCACAAAAAATTAATATAATGAGTAAATATCCACACAGCTAATTGATACTGTTATAATTATTGAATCTCCGGAAAAATACCGGGAAAATATCGTTCACTCTGTCTGTGATTCAGTAATCAATTGCAAAAAAATAGTAAAAAAAAACTAAGAAGCTACTAAAACAATTATCACGTATCATTAATAAGCATATAGTGTAGATTTGTCTGATTACACGTGGCATATTCCACTTAATAATCTTGAGTCCAATATCAATATACAAGTTATGAAAGAGTAACCGAGAAATATAAATCTTGAACCTCTAATACATTTAGATCACACGGATCTAATACATTTAATTAAATATGTATAGCATGTTTTTTTTTCTTATATTGCACAATAAAATAAATTAATTTAAGATTTATCTTTTGAATTATTAACTTACGTATATCATATAATAATAGATTTGATATCTATTCAAATTTTGTTCAAGAGATTTAAAATTTTAAAAATGTTGAAATTAAAAATATATACAAAAATATGAATTATCAGAAAAGCAAATACAGAAAACAGTATATACATAAAGAAGGCAGACAAAGAAAATTAATAAAAAAGATAGATGTGATATGATCATTTAAATCTGTCTGATACCAGAAGGTCCAATGATTCTTTCAATTTGTAAATTTAAGATATACAAGATACTCCGATAGACATAAATTTATTAATCGTCATTATACCTCACACTTGTCGAAGAATATAATGTATGATCTATATTTTGTTAATTAATTACATTTATAAATTACATAACATACAGCTGAGATTACATTACGCTTTAATTGAGACGAAGACTGACAGCGCATGGAAAAAAAGCTGATTAAAAATTAAACGTTAATCTACGAGTATTCTGAAGAAGCGCTATGAAATGACGTCGCATTCGATAAATAGTACCGCACTGGCTGATTTAAAGCGCTTAACAGACTCAAATGTTTAAAGCACGCGTCATTATCTTTCTCTTCTCTTATCGTGCCGTATACAACGCTGCGTTCTATCTTTAATAGCGTCAACAGAGCGCGGCATGTTTTGCGCGCAGTAGTGGTACAACCTGCGGCGAAATCAACGGCGACGCAACCGATGCGACCGACGTCGCGGCCGCGTCCCAAGGTCAATGCGATAAGTCGGTCAAACCGCGGGGTTATCGCGCAATTCCGCATTTCGTTCAGCACGTTTAAATGGAAAGCCCAACACTCGCGTGCAACCTTCGGTTTCCCGTCCGAAGTTGGAAAGCAATTTTAAATTGCAGAAATTTCACAACTTTCATAAAATTCTCCATAACACTTCGTTCGGCGATTAATAAAATTTGAACTTTTATTCTTCATTATAAATTCCTGTCTAAGAATTCATAAGCATTATTTCTAAAAAAAAAAAAAAAAAAAACAGGGTTGGCAAAAATTTTTTCTTCTTAAAGAATAAACTATTGTATTTTGTTAAAACATGTTTTTAATGCTTCATACACGCTTTAAACGTTAGTGTTACAAAAAAAAAACACGTTTAAAATATATTTAAAAATATCAATTAAGCATTTTAAACAATTTAAAACATGTTTAAAACATGATTGTTACTAACTCTGATACAAATACATATAATATTATTATATCTGACGATTAAAATTTTACATCTATGTATAATATAGCTTTTTCCTATCCTAATTTTTATAAATGTACCTTTACTTGCCGCACTCATTTTTTTGGCAATAATATACAAAGAGCTAAAAAACTGCGATTGAAAAAATAGCGAGTCCATAGTTCATGAATGACGAAGCTAAAAATGGCCCATCCGATGACGCACTATTTCGGCGTGCTCAGCCAATCGTGCCAAGGTTCGGGCAATTGCGTATCACGTAATTCATACAACAACCTTAACTTTATTGCCATTCAAAATTACTATGTTAACTATAATACCTTTTGAAATATATATAGCTTCGCACAAAAACTTATTCGCGTGACAGCTATTTAAATAAATTAAGTGTCGAAAGCATACTGCGTTTATTTAACTAACTTATTTAAAACATAATTTTTGTTCATTTTATTAATTTCAAAAAATTGTTTGCAACACTTTGCGTTGCTCAATATTTTTTTCTACCGTTCATTACATAAGAACGGTCAAACGGTGTTGATAGTATCGCTCCTCGATCGAATCGAGAAGCCTTGTTTAGAACGGCTAATCAACGACAACACAGAGCCAATTTCTCTACAAGCGGCGTAGAAAGTTGTTTTCGGAAGCTCACGCGGCTTCATTGAGAGCGCTTGGAAACGAGCCAATAAGAGATCGTACAACAGAATGTTTGTCGCACATCAATGTATCGTTCGAACGACGTCATGTATCGTATCGTGTATCTGGATATATTTCCCGATAGGCCCGATACAGGCTAGCGTATGGTATATCCGAGCGGAATCAAATTAATACAGAACATGGATATAAGTAACAGTGATGAAATTCTCATAATTGACAATGTCGCTCCTTATAAAGGTTCGTATAAAGATATTTTCGAACGATATCATCAGATTAATTCAATAAGATTTCGTACAGGATTCTGCTCGGATATTGCAAAAAGAAGTGTATAGATTCGTTTGCACTACAAGATTTTTAGACATTTTTTTATGTAACGAGAATTTGTATAAATCTATTTTTACCTTGAAATGTGTAATGGAAAATTATTCCACAGTAAGATACTTTAATAAGATACAATTAATAATGAAGATTGTTTAAATAAAGACTAAGTATTTTGTATATATTTTGTACACTGTTTAAAAGAAAGTTGAGCGTAACAATTTTTGATGATTTTATAAAACTTACAGATTATCGCACTGTTATCAAAATGTGATTATTATAACAAGTTGTTTCGCTTATCTATTCTCACATGTAACTATCGCTGCGTGTCGTACGCACACTTTATAAACAATGATACAAGATTTCAAGGTAAAATCATAATGGCAACACCAAAGATCGTAAAGAGTGCAAACAAATCTTAATTGCCAATAAAACATATTTCACTGGTAAGATCAATCTGAAAAAGACTCGTCCCTCGATTTTAATTTTCTATTCTTAATTGATCATAAAATATAGATTTGTTAATTTTTGTCACTAATTGGACTTTGCCTAATACAATAAATTAAATTTTTCCAAAGGATGAAAAGCTAATTTTCCAGACCGATCTTACGCGCTTGATATGAAGAAGAGAACGGCTACTTACAGTCTGCTGCTGGGTTCGTTGTTGGCTTCGTCACCTTCAATTCGATACACCTTGCCGGACATGACGTACTCAAAGCTATCCGCCCTAGAACCTCCCTCTTGTTCCATAGGATTCCACTCGTTACCATCTGGATATCCATCTTCACGTAACGTCGTCGACAACACAAGACGGAATTTATCTCCTAAACACACAATGTACAAATATTTTCTTACACGCATAAGAGTTTTATCCCACGTACCGAGTTTTCATTCGTTAAAATCTTTGCTCTGTAATATTACTAGAGCGAAAAATATCTGATTATATAGGTTAAACCAAAATTTTTTTATAACTTGGTTACTATTGTATACAATATAACTGGAAAAGTTGTAAAATTTGCAGATAAATATGTATTATATAAACGTCATTATTGTTAAAAATGTGTAATATTTCACAGATATAGTGGCACAGATACGTAGATGGAAACAAATTTCTTGAACGTATCATGTACATTAATGCAAAAATATAATTCCTAAAAGAAAAGAAAAGAAATCTCTTGTAGAATTGGAAAAATTAAATGTAAGAGAATTGGTGGAAAAAGTATCATAATTAATATCTAAATGACTAAGTAAATCATTTTATAGGCATTTTTATCTGCGTTATACTGAGAGTCGCTTCAACGCAGGATGATCCCGATGTTTCTTGAGTATAAAAAAAGCATGAACAAGCCATGCAATGACGGAATATAAACGGATCCAATAATAGCTTTCACGCGAATGCATCGAAAACACATCGCTACACGATTGCATCAGTCTCATTGCATCCACTTATTGTTGCTATTAGAGTGTGTAAACTAACGGAACTCCTGTCCTTTTCATCTTGCATACAATATTTCGATAAATAATCTCACTGGCTCGATAAATAATCTCAGTGGCTCACTTTGCATCTAACTGCGTAAAGTGTACTTCAGCTGCGTTGGACAAGCCGTTAAAATACAATTTACAAAGCAAAATAAGAATTTGTAAAATTGCGAAAAAGGGAAAGTAATCGTTAATATATACTATATAATATAATTAATTAATATATTAATTAATATTATTAAGTAATAAAAATTTGGAATAATTGTTTATTTATTCTTATTAAATCTATGTTCAACAATTACAAAGTTGCATATAAAATACCTACACCTTCTCTCGTCTGACATCGTAAAATCGACAGATATCAAAAATAAAATTTTATTATTTTCATTTATGGTTTCATTATTTTATTTTTAATACGATTAATAGATATTTATGAAACATTTTTGTGTGTGTGTAAAAATACAATTTCACTGTTATGAACACAAAACACACTTTATTCACACGGAATGTTGCTAATCTGTGAGTATTAAGAAAAGGAAAAAAAAGATTAGTTTAAATCCAATCGCTGTCGTTAAATTAAATTAATTTACTATCTGTGAGAGAGATGTTTAAATTAATTTACTATCTGATTTTTGAAGATATCTTTCTATTGCATCTGATGTGTTTATAATGTCAAGGTAAGTTCGCTTGCATGAAATTACGTGAGTCGAGTCGTGCGAATTGAAAGCTTCTAGAATCGATTAAGTTCAATATCGAGAAAGAAAAAGAACTGAAACATATATAAGGAAACATACATATTGAGAGAATATAAGAAATGGTATAAAAAGAAATAGGAAAGAGAAATAAAGAAAAAAAAAACTGTTGAAAGAAAAATCATCGTATAGATATATTGCCGAAGCAAGAATAAAGTAGGCAGGGAAAAAGAAAATTGTGTGTGAAGCTACACTTTAATAAAACTTGACGAATAAATCATCTGGCATCGCTATATCAAGGGACATAAATTATGAATCTCGAATTGAACTCATTGCTTCAATCGAACATACGCAGATTCGTCTTAAGCAAAAATTCTAAAGGGCCTTTGGAGACTGTCGTCGCAACGTATACTGCAATTTTAATGTAGACATAGCGAGCATAATCGTTGGTACAAAAAAAGTTGCCAGTTTCCATACGAAGCCCTGAGCTGAAACGATACGTAAGAAAGCCCGGGACGCAAGGTCAAGGTTAAGCACACACAACGGCAGGTATGGTGCGAGCTTTAATCGATACTACATCGTTGCCGCCGCCGCCGCCGCCGTCGCCACCGTTGCTACGCTGCCGTCGTCTCCGCGCAGCAAGAAAAGATCACCCACATTTACAAAAGCCAAATTTTAGGCTCAAAGTTTTTCGCTCCATCGTTATTCGCTTATATCTTATTTATCTCTACTTTCATTTATTTTTTTAAAATGGAAATAGTCTTATGTTTACCATCGTTCTTGTTTAACGCTAAACAATAGTAAGTACATATAAGAAATAATATATATCGAAATAAAACATTTTCACAATGTATGAAAGGCTAATGGCAATGTGATTATCAGCGCGAATGAGTCCGGGAAAACCGGTCAATTGATCTCACCGCTCTCCACGAAGAGTAGGTACGAGCTTACATCATTAATGGTGTCACATCGTAACAGCGACGGCTACTATAGATCATCCGGTCGAGCGTTGCGCGGTAATCTCTCGCGCTTAAATTAACCCTCATTCAACCAAAACGCCATGTCCGATGGATGATTTGTCTCTCGACGTAAAAAAACGTAAACTTTTCCAAGGCGCACGACGAGCAATTGGATTATTTCTATTTACGAGAAATAAAAAAGGCATATTCGAAAACGATATTTTGCTCGTCTAGATAATAAGATGGTTCGAATTCAAAGGAAGATACGATTGTGTTGAATGATAAAACTAGTATTATCGAGAGAAGGGAGGGAGAGAGCGACGCGCGACGATACGCAATATCGATTGCATTCAAATACCAATTGAACCAATAAAGAATCGGTATAAATTCCGGCGGAACCGGAAAGGGAGGACGAGTTCCGAAAGGTGCGATTCACGAGAGTGACCTTGAGAGAGCCGCGTAGAAAGGACCTCCCACGAAATCGATAACGCGTGACAGCGGCGGCGATATACTACATATAGATATATCCAACACAACGATGCGGCTTACCTCGGCGCGGCGCGGCGCGGTGCGGCGTGGCACGATGCGACGCAGCGTCCGTCCGGATCCTGTCCGAAATCCGCCGCCATCTTGGCCCGTGACGCGAATCTCGCGCCGCGCGCTACTGCCTCCGCGACCGCGGGTATTCCGTGGTATTCCGCTCCTCCTTCCCCGTTCCTTCTGTACGCCGCACCGCGCTGCGCCACGCCGCGCCGTACGACCTTGCCGACCTTCCCGCTCCCTTCCGCGGAGCGGAGATTCACGAGATCACACAAATCGACGGTTCTCGATCGGCAGCGCGCACTACGTATTCTCCATCCCTCCTTGTCGACGCCCACGCGTCCGTCTCCTCGCCGTTGTCATCGTCATCGGAATTGTTTTTACAAAGAGACGGAGTGCTCCGTCGAAATATTCAACATCGCGTAAATTATCTTAAAATATCCGTGCTGCCGTCAAATACACGACAATTTCCTCGAAACGAACGACACTACGACGCGGATGTCGCATATTCAAAATGTCTGCTCATTCGTCTTCGTCGTCGTCGTCGAGACGATAGACATCTGACGCACATACGAGCGTAATTTGCACCTGCGAAACTCGTCGACGGGCACTTGAACGTAGCGCGCACGAAACCCAGTTTGCGAAAGCAACACATAGACGACATCGCATCGACGAGTAGCGACGACGGCACGACGGCAGCGGGACGACGAGAGGAAAGCGGAGCGCGACGTCTTTTACTCTCGCTGTCGTCGAGGAAGAGACGAGAAGCGCGTACGCGGAAAGAGGGACACCGGGCGCGCACACGGAACAAGCGCGAGCGAACCGACGAGAACGAACGAATATCGCGCGCACTTACGACCGACATGGTTGCGAGTCGTGGCCGCTTTGACCTTGGCATTGAACTTGTGGGCGCCGGACGCGGGACGAGGTGCGCGGCGGAAGACCTGCGCCTGCGGAAGAAGGGAGCGCCCAAGTGGGGAGCGCAGCTGAGCTGCGGAATGAGTGGCCCGGGGTAAAAAGGGTGAGAAGAGAGTGAGAGAGAGAATATAGTGGGAGGGAGATTGCGTCATCTCGCGCAAGCCTGAACGCCGCGCGTCAATACAGCGGCGAGGCGAGGCGAGACTCGCCTGCCTGCCTGCTTGCCTGCTTGCTTGCTTGCTTGCCTGCCTGCCTGCCTTGGCCCTTATGGACTAATCTTCTCGCGCGTATATATGTTATGTATATATAATCGTACACCTATCTACTCATCTATCTATATCGTATGTGTTCCGTAAATATACGCGCGTTACGATTTCAGACTAATGTGTAAACAATTCAATTCAAGAATATATAACGGACGTTTTATCATGTGACATCTGATATTACGAATATTACGAACTGCAAAGTAACAAATTTTGTCTTTTGCTCAATCGTAATTTATTTGCTTCTTACCATCTTTAGTCTGGGCTTTTTAAAAAAGCACCCGAATCTAATCTGTAAAATTGGATTATTTAGGCGATGTGACCGCACAGGTTGGATGTTTCCGCACCTTGTCATATAATTATTCATAATGTATGTGCATTCCAGAATTTTCAATAATTTCAAACTTTTTCAAATGTAATTTTTTGTCGCAAATGATTGTCACGTTACATGTCATATCATTGTAAATACGCGTTACGTTAAAAATATCAAATAAACCTTCGATCCATAAAGTCGATATAATTTCACTTTGGAATTGACCAATTTCCCGACTTTGTTGAGTCGGACTCAAAGAGATGGAACGTCTCTATCCGACAGACAGCAGGTTGTATCGAAATAAGGCATCGTTACCCTTAGTTTGAATCAACTTCACCAATCGCTGCAACCGCATCGGTAATTCAGAGGCGGAGTCAAGACGAGCCTCGAAGTCGAACTCGGTCAGCGAGTTTCTATTGGTCAAGTTCAGAAACGAGGAAGCATTAATCGCCGCACTGCTCTCGCACTGCTCTCCGGCGAGACGCAACGTGCTCGCTGGAGCAAAATGGCCAGACTCAACGATAAATCGCACGTCATCGTATCTCCGATATATAATCGGACGAGCGGTCGCGAAAAGATGGCGGGTTAAGAAGAAATATGTTAGGGGTAAACTATTTCCGTGGACGTAGCGATTAGCGCAGAGATGAATCGAAAGACAATATATACATATATGGTATCACTATCATCTGTCGCGTGGCAAATATAACGCAAAATCAAAAATGTTAGCATTTATAAATTTTAAAATTGTAGTCATTAAGTTACTTCTTGTATAAATAAAATATAAATATTCAAGTGAACCGAGCGAAATTTTGTAAAAATATTTAATTGATATAATTTTTCTTCTATCGTATTGAATTATTTTTATATTATCTTATATTGTACATAGAAGGTATAACGAAAATTATTTACAAACACGTAATATGTATAAATGCGAATGAAAAAAATTATATGTAAAGATTATATAAAGCTCCTGACCACTCACCACACTCTTCAGATTAACAATATCAGAAGTGAAAAAAACCCAATCAAAATTGCTGTAAAATCTGTTAAAACAGAAATATTTTTCAATAAAACAATATTTGCATTTGATAGAGTACACTTATAAAATATAGATACCGACGGCTCTTCTTTTATTTTGGAATGGATTAAAATCATATTGTATATATAGCTGGTTTCAATTTCTAGTTAGGCATAATTTAATTTCAAGTATATAATTATTTATTAATTCCCAAAACGTAAGGAAAATTTTTGGTATATTTTACAAATCTATCCCATCAATTGCAAATGTTGTCTTATTAAAAAATACATCTTAATATATTTATAAAATATATTTTCAAGAAATTTTTTTTGTTTTTCTCGTTTCTAATGTCACAATCCAAAATGTGACTTTTAGACAGGAACTTAAAAAATAAATCTTGTTTTTTTTTCTGGAATATAAATAATATAAAATAATTATGATATAATAGCATATGCGAGGATGATTTTATTTGCACTTGTTTGGTTTTCTCAGAAAGAATGACTATGTTTAAACGAAATATTTCGAGATTAATCATGTCCTTTATAAAAAGAGAGATGTACTACTGCAATCTCAGTTTGACTTTAATCAAACGCATTTGCTCTCTATACGAATAAAATATTATCTTAGATCTTACCGACTTTTACTACATTGACACACATATACACGCACACACAAAATTTGACCAGAGACAATTTAAAAGACGAATGCAAGAAATTCACATTAGCGACGGAAGTGCAAAAAGTGACAAATAGTGTAAGAAGCGAATCTTTTGCCAAGAAATCTGGAAAACGTGAATGAAAGGCTAACATTTGAAATAAAAGGAAAATATTTTTTATACATTACTGTAACTTATAATACATTAAAAATGTAAACTTCTTGTATTGTAAAAGTATCATGTATTTTTAGAAATGTAAGCAAATATTGCTTTCGAGAAATAAAATCCATATAGCTTTATTAACAAACAATTGTATTATTTAATTACATAGCATTAATTCTATAGTATCAACATTTCCAAATGTATTCTGCTATTAAAATCTTTACAACCTAAAATCATTTATTTTCAACTATCTGTAGTTTTTAATGACTATTGGCACCTCAACATTTTTACTAAAAAAACATGGATTAAAAAAGTTGCAAAGTTAAAACCTATTTTAGAGTTCCCCTGTAGAGAGTTTCGATGTTTAAGAAAGAGACCGGAAGTGCCATTGGCGAAGTTTGGAAGTCATACAAGAGAGAAAAGTCGAATATCACGACCGCTTACCGCTGCCAAATGCATTTCGAAAGATTACGTTCGCGCATAAACGCCAACATAATTTCACGCGACGCAATTCAAAACATACGACAAAAATCTTTTACGCATCTTCCAATTTCTAAAGACGGTCGAAAACAATGTCCATAGAACTTTAAAAACAATAATAGTAACAGTAATATATACTAGCGGAACAAAATTTAAGTGGCTGGTATATCGGAACTAGTTTTAAGTCAAACTAGACAGAGTCTTGTAAGATGTACGATTAATACAATAATTTCATCAATTAAATATCAATTTTATCAATTAAATATTAACATTAAATTATATTTAATAAATTTTACAAATAACATGTTAAGTAAATCTGATAAAATAATAATTAATTTTGCATAGATTAATTTAAATGACAAAAAAATTGATTACAAAAGTTAATACAATTCATATTTCAAATTCTACTTCATAATTAAATAGTATAATATTACAAAGTATCCTCTTGAAAAGAATTTTATATATTTAGCAATTTTGTCCACTCCAACAATAAGATATTTAAGTAAAAAATCAATCGAAAAATATTCAACATAATTTAACGAAGGAAGTAATCTTCGATCAAGGCGGGTCTTGAACGATATCTTTGTGTGAATTTTATAATTTCTAGTTCAAACAAACTGCGCGCCGATTATTTGTCGGTCTTGAAACGTAGTCCTAAACTGAAATTTGTCCCATTAAAAAAGTATTCTAAAAATATATATTTAATTGTACATATTTTCATTTTGTCTGCATAAAAAATCCAATGTTTACGGTAATATATCACAAAATAAATAGACAAGCAATTTAATATTAGTGATATTAATAAACATCTTTAAAATACTGATATAAACGTTTTTCCAACACATATGTATACTAGTTATCGCAATTAATATCATCACATGCCTCGATGATTAAATTAGTAAAATTACACAAATAAGGGAGAACCAGAATCGGATTCCGTGTATAAAAGGTAATATTTGTCACAATAAATTCTTTACAGTATTTTAAAGATACTCATTACTCAGTACATCAATAATATTAAACAATTTGTCAATTCCAACTTCAGTTTAGAACTCGGTTTCAAGTCGATAAATAATTGACACGCAGTTTGCTTGGCCTTTGGAAACAATGTAAAATTCACATGAAAATATTATTAGATTCCAAAACCTTAAAGAAAATATGGCTGTTTTCGCTATTTTCTTCGCTTAACTATGTTGAATAAGATATGTGTTTGTGTGTGTCTAATAAAACTTCATATACAAAAAAAAAAATATATATATATATATATATATATTATTATTAATCGCAATAAAATGCGCATAAACAATTTTTATCATTCGTCATTTAAATTAGCTCATTTTAATATCGCTTTTTTAATATTCTGTATAAAACCTTTCAATTCACATGTGTATCACATATGAGATGAGCTTTTGCTTTTAACATAATTCTCAATATAACATTAAAAATGCAGAATAATAGGCTAATTTTTGTATTTCAGAGAAATATAAAAAACTGATGACTCAGAAATTACAATTACTCAAAAATTACAACACCTTTGTACGAAGCAACAAAATGATACTCTTATGAAGTATGTATGTATTTTTATTTCCTTACCAAATATATTTCTGAATAAAAATTCAATTTAAGATTTTGAGACAATAACGTATTTTATGATAAAAAGTCACAAACTAGGTATGTGTGGTACATAGAATAAGATAGTTGCAAAATAAATTGTAATCATTCAAATGTTACACTAAACAAATAAAATGTTGTTATACGAGTTATCAAACATTTAAAATTATATAAAAATATTAAGTAGCTCTATACTTTTTATATATTTAAATAAATTGTATAAAAGTATAGTCACTTAACCTTAATTTAACTTTAGAATGCTATCGCTATTCAGTGATAGTGTACTATTATCGATACATAAATTTTACGTATAAGGAAATAAGACCAATTTTTTGTTAATTAACATACAAGTTTTTCATATATTTCATATTTTAAACGACAAAAAATATTTTGTATTTACCCATATAGGATCGTCAGCAGTTAAAATGTAACTAACGCTTAGCCAACGCTACAACTGTCAACTGACGGCAAAGGTTCTGTCAATCAGTACTAGACTATCACTAGCAAATGATTGGCTAAAATGACTGAGCCAGTACTGGGCCCAAGTTATCATCCAGTATTTAGCCAATACTTGAACTATGGCAGTCTCAGTACTGACCCAATACTGGACCGATTGTCAAACTCTATATGGATATAATCTAGAGTTTTATAAACATAAATAACTTATAACTCGAAAGGAAAAGAATAAGTATTAATTATTAAATATTTATCTTGTGAAATGATATAGAGCATGTAATCCAATTGTATATATATATGTGTGTGTATGTATATACACCTTATCAACAAAATATATAATACAAAACAATAACACAAAATTACTTAAAAAATGAAATCACTTTTATCAGGCTATTATAATACTGTCTACCTGGGGGGTTCAACCTGATATAACGAACACAATTTTTCAGCTTATCCTATCTTTTACAATGATAAATTGAACCTTCTAATAATCACTTAAGACATAATTTAATGCTCAATGACCTCGATCACTTGTACATTAAATTTACTTATCTATAGCCAGAGTTAATTATTTCGTTTAGAAATTACAATTGGAAATAAGCCAAAACTTTTCGTACTCTCACTCTTTTTCTTGATAAAATTACGAATAAAAATCTCTTAGGAATTCAGCGTTCTTAGTTTATAGTATGTTTAATGTATCAGAAATAATATTCAATAGAAATTAACGCATTATCGTAATTAGAACAATAGTGTAAGTATGACCGAATATTAGATATCACTTTTAATCACTTCAGCATACAAAAGCAATTAATTTACCAATAATAAAAGACTCACCTAGTTCCATTGGGTACAACCAACTGTTGATGTCCAGGATGAGATCCATTTTGAATGACTCCGACTCGCAATGGAGTCTGTTCACTGAAATCCACAAGGAAAAAATACATCGTTAAAAATTGTGCAACACATACTGTCATGTATTATTGGACGATTAATTATACGACACTATGGAGATGATTCATAGTTTTGTTGAAAAGAATTATCGAGAGGAAAATCTCATTTTCAATCGAAGGCACAGCGATGACGCAGATTGACGTCATCAATGATTAACCAAATGCAATTTCAATTCGCGACGATACTGACGTACATTTATACACACGTATACACACACATCCCTATATGCAAATATCTATTTAATTCCTGCTTACATTTGAATATATGATTACCAAATCATATATTTTCTCTTTTTTTTCTTTCACTTTCGTTTTTTTCCTCTTTCATACATATATATCAACTCACATTAGCTAAACACTTTCGATATTTAATCGATACAAAATTGTTGCACTTATCGAAGAGTCACCTCTTGCCACATCGTCGCTCGTTAGGGTAATAATAACACTGAATTAATTCCATATTCGAATAAAGAAATCTCGCAATGCAACGTTGCTAAAACTAAAACTACGTATAAACCAAAAAAAAAGTACAAAACTAAAATGTTTAACGTATTCGAGATGCGTATAATATTATCATAACTACGCGCTTGAATAAATTCAAATAAAGTTTATGAAACAGCGGTTAAATTTTATAACATTTTTAATAGAAATACCATTTAACTCCTCTCTCAGTAAATTAAAAAAAATTAACATTTTAATTTTGGATACGAAGCGCCATTTCGGACTGAATATTAAGATGATGAACTACTATATATATTCATTTAAATAAATGAATGTAATAAATATTTAAATAAAAATATTGTCTCGGCCAGAAGGCAATATTTTTCACAATAAGTTTATTACAATGTTTTAAGATTTGTTAATTTGTTCAGATTGAATATTGTTAATATTCAGAAATTTATTAATATTCAGATTGATTGCGTTGAAAGTCCGACAACCATATCGGCACGCAATTATCATTTCTGAAATTAATTCATTTAAATGAATATACAATATATAGTAGTTCAACATCTTAACATTCAGACCGAAGTGGCGCTTCGTATCTAAAGTAATGTATTTAACATAAACGGTTTCGTTTCCAATCATATTTTAATTTTGTTTCCATTAAGCAATTTTTTAATTTTTCTCTATCTTTTTCTAATTTCAAATAATATACACCTAGTTTTTAAGTGTTCTACAAATTATTTTGATAGTTTAACACAATTATGTTCAGAGATTTATATTCTAGCTAAATTTTTAGATAACTTAGCAAAACCGATCATTCCATGTATGCTTATACAAAGCGAAGAGAAACATTGATAACCAAACGAAAACACACAGAAGGAAAAAGAAAACATTTAGCAGAGAAACTGTAATCATTTTCAGCGAGGAAATGAAATGCGAAAAATTGCATCGGTGGAAATTTGCAGGAAAAATGCAGAATATATTTCAAAGAAACTTTTAGTGTTTCGCATTAGATAAGAAAAGTGCCAGTAAAAGCACACATTTGCAAGTCCATCGCTGGTCTTTCGCATATACGAGCCATGTCGAACTTCCCACAATACACGCACACAAAAATTATACATTGCATTTTCTTTCGTATTATATTATCATCAGTAAAACAAATTTTTTAAATTTAATTTGCAACTTAATTGATATACTATTAGCGTATATATCTCGTGTTTTAAGTAACACTACAATATAAATAATAATAGGTACATATAATAACAATAAAATAAATAAAATTTGAAACCTGAAAAGAGCACACGTTACAAGATCTTTCACTTAGACATGCAACAAGAGAGCAAAATGTTCTACAAAGTGCGTGTTCCCTTAGCGATAACAATCGATCCTTTTATGAATGACGAACAATTGGATGATCACAAATTGCACGCGTCATGCTTCCGACAGACTTATCTCGCCATATAACATATGCCCTTGAGATCCAAGGTCTCACACACTCGATATTGATTTCGTCGATGTGTGACACCACCCGCATCGCAATAATCGAATATCGACATGATATCATTCTCATGCGGCACTGACTGATCTCGAGAGTGTTCGCGAAGAGCATTATCGGGCATCATAGATCAACGTCAATGAGTGATGAAGAAGAGAGATATATGTATATATAACTAAAGCTTGCATCGCAATGTAGCTACATTCGTTTTTCGTAATGTGACGTAATCTAATTCGGATAATTTGCATAACGCACTGTAATAGAGAAACAATTCAATTTCCGAAATATAATATAATGTCACATCATAAGAAACTTATTTAACAAATATATATCTTTAGAAATATAATGTTTTGTGAATAAATCCTTAAGCCAGTATTCAGAATAGCTTGTAACAATGTTACTGCGCATTAGCATATGTAGTTACATACACTATAAAATTTCAGAAATAAAAACGCATACTTGGATAAAATACATACTTCTGAATATCTGGGCTTGTAGAGTCAAGATAATATATATCGGTAAACGGTGAAAAAAAAAATGTCAATCTTCATTAAAGAATTAAATGACCTAAGAATAAATACACTAAATTGAGAATTGTCAAATTATCGTCCCCTCCTTCCCCCTCGCGAGAAATTATATTTCAGCCATTACGCGAATAATTCACCAATTAATTTACTACGCCGATCTAAAAATCCGAAGTCTCGGATAAAAAAACGGAATCAAAAAGAGTGTACATTGAAGAATGTACACTATTAAAACGTTCATTCGCATCTCCTTTCTTCTACCTACGCATTCCGCACTATTTTTCCCAGCTGATTTCATACTCTTTGTCTCGCATCTTTTCGCTCTTCTTTTTTTTCTGTCCTTTTCTCTCTTCTCATTCTCTTTCACTCTCTCCCTCTCTCTCTCTCTCGCGCGCGCGCGCGCGCATGTGTGCTGATTACTTTAATTTCTATAAATTTCACTCCTATAAATAGCACGCCATTGAAAACTCTTCGTCCCTTCCAGAGAAGAGACCACGTTTCGCAACGATAGAAGAACACATAACTAATCCCGGGACAAGCTGCGACAACACTACGATCTACTCTCGTTGCTGACGTTGCTCTCAGCTGGCAACCTTTACGAAGGAGGGCAAACCGGCGGCGACGGCGCCGAAGTGAGGAGACAACCAGCAACCACGGCGACCTTTACGGTCCATCCGCTGCCGGCATAAATTTTCCAACGAGTTGCCTCCTCTCTCCTCGGAAAAGGGCGGCCATCCTCCCCAACCAACTCGTACCATCCCTCATCAAGAGAGGGGAAAAGGGTGCATCCACTCTCTCACAGTGTTCTCTCACTCCAGCGCCTGTTTTCTATATCTCTCGGATATAAATTTATATTAATGTTACTCTTCAGTAACAATGAAAAGGAGGGGAGAAATATTAAGAATAAGTCTAAGAGAGTCTGCATTAATCGAAATTAATTTCTTGTATTATAGTATTTATTGTTAATAAATTGATCTTTCTCTATTAATTATACGATCTACATCAATGACAGAAATAAAAAAAATTTTAGTTATCAATAAATTTGAAAATTCAGAAATTCGAGTACTAATCTGATAAGATATTTTTACAAGATTCTAAGTCACATGATACTATAAATGCGACATGACAAATATTTAAAAATAATAACAAAAAGTATTTCCATGTAAAAGCAAAATTGTAACTACGGAAAATTGTTGGAAAGTTATCAATCAGCTGCCAGGTAATTTCTTCGTCAATCCCTAATTTTTAAGATAAAAAATTGAATTTACAAAGTTCAAGATTAAATTAGCTTAAAAATTCAAGATAATTAATTGATAAAAGTAAAATTTAAGGTACTGCATTTTAATAAAAATCACACTTGATCATAAAATACATTTGAACATAAGAATCATCCACTTGCAGATTCGTATCGATTTTCTTCGAAATTACATAGATCGAAAAAAATTATTGTAATCTCGGTAAATTCGTTTCTTTTTTTTTGCCACGTGTAGAACGTAGTTCCATCTTCTGGTGTCACAAGCATCACAATTTTATTTCATATCGAAATTTTGTCTCATTAATCATCATACCGATTTCAATTATCCTTGAAAAGAATATAAAAAAGATATTATGTGGTGACTTTTGCATTCCTGTGACGTTATCCCAATGAGACCTCATCGGTGTTCATCTTTCCAAATTATTCATTATTTGCATCGCACCAAAACGATCCCTTCCACCTTTTCCCTTTTCGAAGGGAACAGAGAGAGGGCTCAGCCATCCTCGATACGCCTCAGCATAGAACGAAAGGGATGGCAATGCACTTATCCCCACACTGTATCCTCACACTATTCCGCCTACTCCGAGTCCTTTTTTCCTATCCTCCCCGCTTTATTTTGCTTCCCAAATCAGAAAGGATTTTTAAATTTTTATCCTGTTCTCATTCTTATTCGTAATTATCTCGCTCGAATTCGTTACTCTATTTTTTTTTCCGCAAATTCCATCCTTCCCCACAATAGATTTTACAACTTGTTATACAGGATATGATTCACGTGAAAACGTCAGAATTTCACTCGCTAATACGAACAACATTAAATGTTTACGTTTTCAAACATTGTTTTCTCGATTCTTAAGACAAAATTACGGGTTACGTTTTAAAAACGAACGCAAATTGCGAGATTTTCTCTCATTTCCTTTTTTCACAGCGCGTTAACTTTCTCTATTCTTCGTATCATATTACTTCAAACGAGTGCGTCCGACATATAATATCCCTCGTACTTTCATTCGTGATTAATTATCACAGCAGAACACATAAAACTTCTAGTTTTACGACGATACTATGCGCATTTAATTATGGATTGACTAACGATTCAGTAATGATAATCGGCGCAACGCTGTTGAGTGAAACAAACGAAATACGAAGACTGTGAATAATTTTCAATCATAAGCGAGTTCAACAGGAAGTATCGTAAAGCACATAATGCTCGTTATTTTTCAAATCGAAAATCGCACACATGACGTTTTATATTTCATGCTACAATGTTTTGTAATCCAAGCAATTTCTGAAATAGCATCTATTATTAACACATTAAATACTAGAGAAATCTCTATTTTTTTAAACAATTACTTAAATGTATAAACTGAAGAAACTTTAATTTAAAATGTATATGTAAATTTCATATATACACACATATACAAATATATGTATGTGCGTCGTAACTTTTAAGCAGAATCTTTCGTAATATGTATATATAGCTCTTCCACAAATATTTTATGTTATCACAATTAATTGAGTAACACTAAGACAAATACAACATTATCTTTTTACGAAATAAAAAAAAACTCTTCCTTCTTACTGTGTGCCGAATATTTACTTATGAAAAATAGATAAATATCTATACTATATTGAAAAATAGAATATATACGATCACACAAATATATATATATACATATATTTCATATTTTATCTAATACTTCATAATCCTTTAACTATAAATATTTTTATGAATAAAATGTGATGACGAAATCACATCACATACGCGACGATTCATTCTGAGAATCTTTATTAACAATTTTTATTCTAGATAATCGATCGCAGTTTTAATTTAACACCTCTTGCCACGCCATTCGGTCATTTTCCGATAACGCACCCCATGAATTGCATCAAAAATACACGTAAGGTTGCTATACTTAGGACTATGAGACAGTAACACACTTATAATGAGTTTGTCGGTGAATTATTCAAGAAAAGTAGATAGATAGAAGAAGAAAGAGACATATAAAGGAAGTTATTAAAGCTTTAAGATACTTAGAATACGGATAAATGTGCCATGTTCGATGCAAAACAGATATGAATTATCACAGCAATTTCCACCTTAAATTTACTATTAAGATCTTTACAAAAATGAAAAGTTGATGAAATAACAATCACGAAAAATTCTTTAAAGATATATGATGAAACATTATTGATCATGTTCGGAGTATACTGAGAAAAAATTTATACTATAAAGCATCTAATAATTATATAAAATATATGTATCTGTAAATATAGAATCAAGTATAAAATTTAATTTTACACTGGAACATTTTGACAAAAAATTGTAAACATTTTCACAAAAAATATTTTTACTTCTCAAAAAAATTCTTGCTTTCTTTAAAAAAAAATCAAGATTCAGAACTCATCAAAAATTCAGGATTCTTTTTAAAAAATATATATGTGTCTAAAAATATATTTAAGATATATTTAATGTTTAAAAAAATTTACAATTATTGAACACAAATAAAGTACAAAAAAAAATAAATTTAATTAGAGATTTTAACATCATTTCTTATTTTCCTTTTAAAATATTTTGATAACTGATATAAGAAAAAATTAACTCGAAATTAATTTAAAAAATCTATAATTAAGGACGCAGTAAAGTTGGTCTGAATACATTTTACGCTTTACAACAAGATCTCAAAGCAATACACATTTAAAAAAATAAAGCCATGAAACACTAAAGTATAGTTAATACTAACAAGAGTAAAAATAAATCTACCAACAAAAAGAAAACCTGAGAAAAAGGAAAATTATATAGAGAGTGGAACGACACAATAGATTAAACGTTTACTCTCCGCGTTGAAGTAAAAATTAAATTTAAGCTGCTAATAAAGAGACAAAGAGGAAGAGATGGACAGGAGGGGAAAAAAAGAGTCAAAACGAAAGGGGTTGGTAGAGAGGGCGGCAAGAGGGCGATATGCGTGGGCTGGCTTCGACGCGAGGGTTTCCCAACTGCGCAATGTCGCTATCCGTTATCGACCGGTTCGCAAGCGCTATAAATACTGGGCACCAGGCTCTCACTACCCCCTACACTTCCCCCTCTCTCCTACAGTTTACCCTCAACCACCCACGTATATATTCCCTACACTCTCCCTCTCTCTCTCTCTCTCTCTCCTCCCTCCCTCACCTCCCTCTCTCTCTCCCTCTCTCTCTCTTCATCCCTCTTACGACTGAGCCATCTTCCACCCCATTTATCGTAGTTATCCCTGTGTGTATCTCTCTCACACGCGCGCGCGCGCGCGCGCGCACACACACACACACACACACACACGCACACAGAGAGAGAGAGAGAGAGAGAGAGAGAGTCAACAAGGGACGGAAAACCTTGACCTTCAAAAGAGCGTCAGAGGGCGAACATGGCGCTCTTTCCACCCTCTTTCGGTACTCCCCTTCCCATCAGAATGTTTCTCCCGCCTTCTCTTGCTACCCGCTACTACTCCGTCTTTCCTACCATCGCTTTCAAACTTCAACGATGGCCTAGCTCTTTATTTCTCATCTCACTTCTGTGACGAGTAAAATTACATCGTTGTTTCTTTGCTATTTCGCGAATCGAGCCCCTCTCTCTCTCTCTCTCTCTCTCTCTCTCTCTCTCTCTCTCGCACACGCGCGCGCTCCATTTCGATCATTACCGCACTCTATAAAAAACTCTTTCCCAATACACTTTTTTTAATATGTTAAATGCACTAAAAAGAGTATAGAATGCTTTCGGTTCTTCTGAAAGCTTTGATTTAATTATGATGAACACATTTAAATTCATTATTCTTTTACTAAATGCTTTTTATCTTTAGAATATTGGTTGCAATTTTTCGCCGATCTCTCATTCCTCCTTTTATCAAACATCACGTATATTATTTTCTTCGCATTTCTTTCTTTCGGATGCTGCAGTATCCAAATACGTTACTAAAACTATCTATCAATGTAACACAAATGTTTAAAAATTTTCAAACAAGATACCAGATGGGTCGAATAAATTGTATCGATTATAAAACAAGACTAATCACGACTTCACGGATCGACAAAGCTACTACTACTTTCTCAGAAAATGAAACTTTACGATCAGTCTCGTGATCCAGTCACAAATCTTTTTGGTGGTCAAGAATTATATCTATCTGTCGAGTCGTAAAGTACCGTATTCTTTGGAGATAAACCGAATTTTTCATCTATGTATATCACACACTCAAAATAAATTTTCCGTATGATAGTCGTTGACAAAATATTGATTGTTGCACGTTTGCAATTCAGAAAAGAGTTACGGTAAGAATGTCGATAATTCAACGAATTTTTACAAACAAAAGAGAGCAGAGTGGAAATTGATACATTACTTAATAATCACGATAAAAATAATTGTGTATAAAATAATATATAATATATTTAATTTACTACAACACATAAATATGTATATTAATCGTAATAATTTATAAAATAACTTATAAATTTAATTAACAATTAAAGAATTCTAATAAATAATAGTATCTAGTAGAGCTTTTAAAGAAAAATTAAAGAAAAACCGATTTGAATATGTGAAGAATCTTAACACGATTCTGTAATATATTGTATAGTATTATCTTTCGAAGAATAAGACAATCATTTAAAAGACTAATTTCGCGAAAAGTTTTTAACTCTATATATATAAAATAACAATATATAAAGGGCAAAGTAAGAGTCAAACACATTTCTTTAAAAAAAAAGTCACACAATTAAAAGAATAAATTACAAATAGAGAAAAGTAAAATTAAAGAAATACATAATAAAAAACAAAAAATAATAAATAAAAAATTAATA
>NW_017305445.1:83044-86806 GCF_001594115.1 Trachymyrmex septentrionalis
TAGTTTAATATAAGAAACTCGACAATGGATGCTTTCCAGTACCTACACAGACAACATTGTAACACAGTATGATTCCGTGCTTTCCAATTATGACATAGGTCGACACAAACATACACAGCTAAAATGCTGTGTCGTTTTATACCACTTCACGAATACCAAATTTTTACATTTCATTACCATTTATTTTTTCAAAAGTAATACTTCGACGAGAGATTTTACAATTATATTCGGATATATTCAGACATAGATCTTTTTTTTTATTTCACTTTGGCGATGAAATTAAAAAAAAGATAAGCAACGTTTCAGTTATACAAATCGAGTAGTACTGTATATTACTTGTATCACGCAGTGTATGATTGTGTTCCGCACGTTGCTAGAAAAACACCCAATATTTACTTCTCTACTAAAGACAAAGAGACCGTATGAGGATCTCGATGGCCGGTCTCAAAATCACGATATTTCGAAGCGTTGCGCAATACTCTCCCTTCTCCTCCTCGTTCATCTTCCTCGGTTTGTCAGCTGGTCTCAAGGTCGACCGCTCGAGGGAACGATCTCAGACAAGGTGGGGACCGGTCTTTCAAATCACGCCACGTGCAAAGAAAAAAATGTAGCTGAAACGATGCTCGATTATGTCATATCTTTGTAGTGCGGTGGCACGACTTACAATTATAATAGCTTGGTGTCGATCGATCGAAACGAAGATCACTCGTAGCTAGTGGTTCTGCAGGTATTTACTTGTATAATTTTGCTGTATAATACGAGAGTTAATCTTGCTGTGTTAGACAAACGTAAAGTAAGAATTTTGCTATCGTTTTTATCATTTCCGACTTCAGAAAATTAAAATAACAATTACATGTAAACAAAAAAACAAATGTATGGAAAATAATTAAGTATTGTGAGAATTACAGAATACACTTAATGCATTAAAAACAATTTTTTTCTATATATTTTTTTTTATTGAACAAATAAACTTCGATGTAAGTATATACCTGTATACTTGCCAACAATCGATATAACCAAGCTAGGAAAGACACTGTCTGAATGTGTAATTTCATGTACGTTTGGCAATTGAAGGCTCGTTTATTTATCAATATTAATGTAAAACATGAAAGTTTGACATCATCTAAATATATAGGGTGTCTTACAATTAGCGTATTTCCTGTTAAGAACGTATTGAGGTAATTTTGAGACGAAAGTTCTAATACGAAAATGTCGAGACTACGATAATTTTTTTAATTATAAGCTAACTTTAAATGTTTATAAATCAAAAGCCACTTTACTTTTATAGCCTCCATTATTATTTTCTGGATTCTTTTGAACATTCTCAGATGAAAGTCCTAATACGAAAATATCGAAGCGATGTTTTTGAATTACAAACTATTTTTAACCAATTATAGTTCAAAAACTATTGCAGCCTCGACACTTTTGTATACTAGGATTTTTGTTTCAAAATTACTTCAAGAACATGTTTTTAAGAGGAAATGCGGTAATCGTGAGACACCCTGTATAGTCATACTCATTTTCTTGCTTATATAAAAATTTGTCGTTATATTTGTTATTTATACTGCACTTACAGTTGCAGTTTAAAGCAATTAATGGAATATTGTATGGTTTAGAAAAGGAAATTTCCTCATAATGTCGAGTCGAGAGAAAAGAAACGCGACTTAATCAATGACCCTTTGTACTCTCTGGCTTGAGCCAAACCTATCTAAAAGATATAAGCATAGTGTATGACTAATAAATGGCACATTCAACGATATTCTGTTATCGATATATCCCTCACGAGACGAACGATCCCAGCCGTCCTGATTGGTATCCGCAGAAATTGTACCATACAGTTTAATCAATACGCGCGTGTTTGCGAACTGCAAATACATTTTAAAACAGTAATAAGAAATGATAATAGAATGAAATAGAGATGATAGAATTTCTCTAATAAAATTTGCTAGTTTCCTTTTTCTATTTGTACTCTATTTTCGTTTACGCTCAAAATTTCGTTAACGCGAAATTTAATCGTATATTTTATGTATTTACGATTTCTTCCTTTCCTCCCTTTCATCAATTATTTATCAAACTAAAGAAATGGCAATTTTGTTCGATCGATGTTTGTTTGAAATATTACTGAAAGACATCGGTTTTTCATCTTGCATACAGCATAGACGAATTCCAGTCCTATCAACTTATTACAATTCGATTGATTTAATTTGTCGTAATTGTTTGCTTTTTTCTTTATTTCCACAACAAATTTGATATTTTTATTTATTTATACGCTGTTTTATATTTGCATAGATTAATTTTGTTCTTTTTATTTCTTTTAATTATTAATCAAATGCGTTTTGAAAACATGATTATAAATTTTAGGATTAACGGAACTTGTTTATCTTTTTTCTAGAAATTTCGAGGCACTTTATGTAATACGTAATACAAATAGATTAAAACAGCTGGCTAAGATAACAATTTTTACTTTTATTTTTATAGTACAAATATACGTATTAAGAGTATCCAATCCATAGTAAGTAAGTACAGAGCAAAACAATTCTTCATCAATGATATTTGTTATTGGTTGAAATTTCTACGTAATAAAGGTAGAAACGCCGGCCTTTTTTCGTTCGGTGTTACGTTCGAATAAATAACCGTCAACATAATACAAGTGCGCGCGTCGGCGGATCGCGTGAATAGATAGCCGCCAGACACGCGCGTGACTCAGAAACGCAAATAAGGAAGAAAACATGATTCGGCTACGCTCGCGCTCGTCGCAAAAGCGGACAAAAACGGCGATCTAACCATTTTATCGAGTCCGCATCAGTTTCGTAATTCTCGAACTGTATAGAAAACAATCAATGCTTTTGCTCCGCTTTTTTTCCAAAGAGAATTATAATCGCATATATATATATGTATGTACTTGGTGTTTATTTAATAAAATATAATAATATGATAGTAAGAACGTGTAATAAGAATAATTAATATTATTCTGCGACTCAAGTAAAAGATATACATATATTGTATATGTATTTTTATTTTTAAATTAATATTATTACTAAATGCAATACTAAATTTTCTCCGTCTAATTCATTAAAGTCAAAATAAAGACGTTCTCAAGACATTGATGTATTTCTGTTAATTATACTTTCAATTTGCGGGGAAATTTTTAAGATCACATCCAATCTACGTATCACGACGTTTTATTCGCACAACTGCGTGGCTCGCCTATTCAGTGTACTTAATTTATAAGAACGTGGCGTTCAAGTTTCTGGAATGATCGAGATATCGCTACAAAGAATCGCTTTGAAAATTACTTCTTTCCTGAAATATTCGCATTTTGGTACTTACGTTTGATTATAATTTCTACTCTTTTAACTTTAATTAATACGTAAGTATTAATTACTGCCAAAATAACTTTTATGAAGTCATACTTTAAGGAAAAATTTTATACATATGCACATGCTATATACATATATGTGCAATACACACACACACGTATGTATAAGATATCGACTGCAACACAAAATGCATTATCAAATCCATCATAACTTGACACGTTCCATATTTTATCATGTCATTATTAATGAGAATATACTTCCTCTTTTTTTTACTGTTTCTACATCCTTAATGTCTGCTCCATGACAAATGCGAATATTTGTAAAATTAATGTACTCGGATACTTTCCTTTCGTTCGATTAATATACGGATGAGGTATAATTTCACTACACACACACACACACACACACACACACACACACACACACACACACACACACACAC
>NW_017305445.1:86823-89272 GCF_001594115.1 Trachymyrmex septentrionalis
ATATATATAATACAAACAAATAAACAATTGCTGTAACATCAATTATTATTAAAAAAATGAAATAAAGCACAACGATATTATGAAATATCTAGTAATGGAAAAAAAAAGAATATGATTAATTTGAAAGTACAATGAATCGTAAGGTAAATGATGAAACATCAGACGGAATACTCACGGTTAATCGATGATCATCACGTCAATCGTCGACGATTGATGAAAGTGATGCGCGATCGTATATCCGCCGTAAGACGACATTCCGTGATTCGCGTGTCTCTACACGCTCAGTTCTTTTTCGCACGCACACACGTAAGTAGAGGTAGTAGGGGACATAACCGAGAGCGGAGAGCGGAGTGCCACAGTGCCGGCAGATTCGACGAGTAGGCGCCACTCGCTCGCTCGTTCGCTCGATCGCGCGCAGGGAATGTTCTCGAAAATGCATCTGTTCCCGGAGGCTAGGGAGGCGATGATAGAGGAAGAAAAAAAAAAGCCGCGCGAGAAAACCAACGGGACGACACTCGCCGAGGCGAGAAAGAAAGGAAAGCTTGATTTGATTCTCACGATCGAGAGAAGGTTGCCGGCTGCCGCCTTGGCACTGACAGTGGCCCTCGCGCCTAGCAACACCGAACGCTAAACTGAAGGCAGCCGGGTACTCTCCCTCTTTCCTCCCACCGTTCCCCTCTTTCGTCCTCGCTCATCTGCGAACGGCCTCCATCATGCGCTCTCTCTCTCTCTCTCTCTCTCTCTCTCTCTCTCTCTCTCTCTCTCTCGCTCCCGCTTACTCACTCACTGTCGCAAATTTCATCTCCTTGTCTCGTTTACCACGTTCACTCGCCGAATACTCCGCCGTCCACTCTCGCCATCGCGTCGCGTCGTTACGAAATAGCCACGTGTCGCATTTCTTCGAATCGATAACCGCGATGCATATTTTCGATTTGCGTGTGCATCGCGTTCCCTACGTACATACAAATCAATCGGTCAGTTTTTCTCAACGATTCACGGCGTGTTACCTCGACACTGGTCAAGTCGACCTCGACCGCGGTACCGGATCCGCGCGCGCGAAGCTCGCAGCCGCAAACGCTGATTGGTTGAACGGTGACGCCGCGGCCGACGCGGCCAATCGCGATCTCGCGCATTTACCTACTCTCGTGCACGTCTACTGCTCACTTCATGCCGACACCGGCACTGCCATCATCTGCACAATATTGTGCAAAGTACTCTATTTTCAATAGCTAGATACAGATACAAGTACTCTGGAAAAAGTGTAACAAGTCCTAGTGCAGGTACTAGGAAAATAAAATACTTACGTACTTTCATTTTTAACATAAAATTTCAAAATAAATTGCATTTTGATGAAAAAACGATGTCTAACGTTAATTTGACGTCAAAATGATGACAGCTTGCTTGTTAAGTATGATTTATGTATCTCATGTATCTGCAGATGTTTACTTATTATACATACATTTTATTTGTACATACATAAATATTCTATGCAAATAAAATAAAATGAAGTAACACTTATAAAGCCATTAACCCGGGAGTAGGCGAGATCTCGACTAACTAACGTTAGTAGGCGCGTCTTGGTCATTTTGATCGAATATACATTTTCGCATATATACAGGGTGTTTGGAAAATAATGATAAATCTTTCGCATAAGGACAGAATGGACTAAACTGAGAAGAAAAGTCCTCTATCATTTTACAATTTTGACAATAAATTTTCACAATAGTTAACAAAATATTATTTACTAAAAATTGCCAAATATTGATTTTGAATTATTTTTTACTTAAATACTATCAACTTTACAGAAAAACTGCAAGAGACAAAAATTGTTTATTTTCTTCTCATATAACATATATATAGAACTCTAAGAAGTTTTTTAAAATTTTTTCAGAATTTTATAATACCATATTTTCTCATGTTGGTAAAAATGAGAAAATGCAATACTAAAAGGTTAATTAAAAAATTCTGAAAAAATTCATAGAGTTCTTTGAGAAGAAAATAAACAATTTTCGTCTTTTGCAGTTTTTCTGTAAAGTTGACAGTATTCGAATAAAAATTTATTGAAGACCAATTTTCAACAATTTTTAGCAATTAATATCTTGTTAACTATAATGAAAATTGCAAAATCTTAGAGGACTTTTCTTTTTAGTTTAATCCATTCTGCCTCTATGCGAAAGATTTATCATTATTTTCCAAACACCCTGTATATATTATAACTAGAATACATATAATTATAATTACTATAAGTAATAATATTAATAAAGAAATGAGACTACAAACACTAATTGCACTAACGTAAGTGAGTTTACTACTATTGCGTATCGGGACGGACGTGTTCCGTCTTGACTTGAGTGAATCATCCCTAATTTTCAAGCTGCCGAGCTTTTTCGTGATTGTTTCCTTTTTTGATTTGTTACCTGCATTTTCGAACTAGTTTATGGCCAGATCG
>NW_017305445.1:89372-107486 GCF_001594115.1 Trachymyrmex septentrionalis
AATTGTTTCCTTTTTTGATTTGTTACCTGCATTTTCAAACTAGTTTATAGCCAGATCGCGGCCGGGCTGGCTGCGAGAGCCAATAAAAGAAGAAAAAGAATATTAACGTACATATATGTAATAAATGCCCGCGCTACGATCTTTTAGACCGACCGTTACAAACATATCAAATTTTATGTAGTTATAAGCGTGTTTACGTCATCTATTTTCGCATACTATACGAAAAAACATTAACAAACATTTACGTAAAGGTAAAAATACAATAGTGCCAATAAATTGAATAATATAAATAGAAAACGGAAGAGTACGACAAAATGACCGGTACACGATCACTCTCCGGGTTAATTAGTTTTATTCAAATAATCCATTTATTAACATTTACTCAACTCACCATTAAAAATTAATACAATAAAATATTACATTATATGAAATGCCCGAATAAATTAAACAAATTAATAATATAAAATGCCTACGAAGAGCCAACACAGTATCCGAGTGTGTAAATAAATTTATTAGAATGAAAATACAAAAGAGAAATCAGCAACATTTTGACCTTCAGTTTTTAGGTCATTATTAGTACAATTAAGTAATGGTTTTTAATGTCAAATCAAATTAAGTTGAAATAGACATCACGATCAAACAAAATATATAATACTCTGTATAACTTGATGTAATAAATTGACTTAAAAATATCAGTGCTAATTCGAGATTGAATTTCTAAATATGATGTCAAAACGTAATACAAACTTGTAACAATTACAAAGTTGTCTTATTGTTAGCGCAGAAAAGTATTATCTAAAACTAAAATGTACCTAAATATAAGTATCGGTATACACAAGAAATGGTATCTAAATATAGGTATAAGTACCAAAAAAAAGTACCTCAATACTGCACAACACTGGCGACAATCACTGCTGTTATTGCTCTTGTCATTAATATTGCTATTTCTATTATTGTTAGCCGCTGCTGTTGAAGGTTACAGTAAAATGAATTCGTATATATTCTACCTATACGATCATGATGCTGATGATGACTCTGGAATCCTCGCTAATCTCTATCCTTTGTTCTGATGCAACAGACCCTACTGGATTCTAAGCATACGAAAAACCACAAGCTACGAAAAATCTCAATCATTCTTTTATTCGCAGCCACATGATCATACATTCGAAAAAAGTCAGTCATGATCACGAAAAATTATCCAGTAAACATCAACTAACACTAACAATTTTAATATAACATATGTACATCAGTTACATTGAGTTGAATAGGAAATTGTAACATTGATTTATTTAATATTCGATATTACAATTTGCTACTCAACTCAATGTAACTGATGTGTTATACATATGTTGTTATATAAAAATTGATGAGTGAGAAATTAACAACGTTAATGTAATATTAATTGATGTTCACCAATTAACCGGATAGTTCGGAAAAATTATCTCTGCAACAGAGGTGATAATTTAAAGCAATATATCTATTTGGTCGAGCTAATATCAGTGCTCGTAAGTTGCAATTTAATCATTAATAAAATATATAAATAATATAATATATAATAATAAAATATATAAATTTCATCCATATTCAAATTGCTATATACTGCAATACAGAAATCTGTGTTTTAATTCGATGGCTCATTTCACATAGTGAATGAGTCATCTATTTAGATTTTGAAGTATACAGCGTAATCTCTTGGCATAATAACAATCCCGCACGATCTTAACCGCGTTACATTTTATCATACATAAACGTTCGGCCAATCTCCATACGGTTACCGCCTCGTTTCATACCGTTACTTCGATAACGGCATCGATTCGACTCGCCATCGAGTCTGATCTCGTTAAGACGATCGCGCGCGCAAAGTTACATAAAAGCATAAGCGTCTAGATTAATAAGATATATATAGTATAAGCCTGACTAGACGATACAACTCATGTTAATCATCAATTTGCTCGTACAGCATCACACAACATTTGCATCAAGTTTTCGTTTCTATTTAAATTGACCTTTAATGATGGAAAACTTCAACTCCTACGTTTCATTTAGTGAAAATGTCATGACATTAATATCTCTCAGTGGAAACAATATATTTTCTTTCATGATTTAACCTTTTGTAGTAAAAAAAAACAATTATGCTTGCTTAATTTGGAAGTATAATAATTTCAACGAAAAGTTAATCTTCATTAATTCTCAACGTGTACATACGATTGGATCATTTATGTCCTATGCAATTTTTTTCTTTGAAATATTACAAGCACGTGGCTATAAAATAATCTCTACACGGAAAAAAAAGATATTTATGATCGTACTCCCGAGTGGCGGCATAACTTCGTCGCGTGCTCTATTATTATATTTCTCAAATAAATGAAATCTCTTATATCTTATATCTCGGGATAACTCGATAACCAGACAAAATTTTCGCAAAATCATAGAATTTTCTCTAAACAAGGCGCCAAGCACGAGAGAGCGTGTCACACTTTCATTAATTTCCACTTACTTTACGTTAGTTACGCATAATTACAATTAACGGTGGGTCATTATAGAAAATTGTCGGACGAGAGAGATAGATCATAGAAATAACACAGAAAGTAACAAAGAAAAATAGATAACAAGTGTATTTTGAGAAGCCGGTTTACAATTAACTTCTAGAACGGAAGAAAGAAAGATGAGTAACATAACTAGAAATTTATATTTAGTTGGGATGATCCCTATATTTAGTTGTGAGCAATATACAATAGCTACATCATCTTAGTTATCTTTATATGATAGATGTGTGTATAGTTGATATGACTCGTAACTTTGATGTATCAACTACACCAATGTAGTTACGCATGATCTGGTTATAACAAATCTTGGTTGGAGGATCATTTACCATAAGCTATCTATCCGTATAGTTGCATCAGTCGTGATGCCATATTAACAAACATGTAATAAGATAAAAAGTTATATCGTCATGTTGGTTTCTCATTGTTTCGTTACAGTCTCGAAAAATTGCTCGGCAGCTTCGGCTCGAATGTTGCATCCGTATACATATTTTTGCAAAGCCAGATTTAGCGTTAAAACTGTCTCGCATTCTTATTTGGTTTGTGTATTACATAAGACTTTGGGAATTATATTTGAAACGAGATCCAACCTATTTTCTGCTTTGTTACGGAGGCAGGAATCATTAAGCACGAATAAGAAGTCGTTTCGTTACGCTATGGATAAGCGTTACAAGAATGCATTGAAACGCTCGAAACTGTCACATCTTATTGTATTATTTGAAAGTATAATATGCACTCTCTAAAAATGAATCAATATATTATTACTAACTTCAGTTCTACATTTATAACTGATGATTACGTCAGTTATAAATGTAGCACTAAAATTTAATTCACGTTTGAAGAATATAAAAAGGTTATATTTGCCATAACTTAAAAACCTAAAAACGATGGCAATCATATTAGTCTTTACACCACATCAATATAATTTATCTAAACCAACCAAATGATGCAGTTGCCGTTAAAACATTCGTGATTGAATGTTCAAGAAACAGTCTGACAACAGATACCGTCATCGAGCTCTATAAAGCTAGCAGGACCAAATTAGCAGAATTAAATCAGACCTATCGGAATTTTTAGTACTCATTTTGTACTAAATTATACTATTAATGATAATTTTTTATCGTGTGCCATTTCGAAAAAAATCATGATGGTGCTAGCTTAATATTAAGCTAGCAGCACCAATTCAAAATAAAAGAAAAAAAGGAAAATAATATCAGAAATTAATAGGATTGAATTTGTACTATTTTATACTGCCAAAAACAATTCTATATTATATGTCATTTCGAAGGAAACAGTAGCGCTGTTAATTTATTAAATTTATAAAATTTTTAATTTATAAAATTTAAGCTAGCAGAACCATAAAAAAACAACACACACAAGGGCAAAAATTAACACAACTGAATTTATACTAATTTGTTTTACCATTGAAAGTAAATTAATATGTTACATTTTCTCCTTAAAATGACTTTATTAGAATATATTTACAATCTATAAAAAAATTTTGTAAAAATGTCATATTCCCATTTAAATTATGAAGCAACCCTGAAAATTTCAAATGAAACTCGAATGGACTATGGCATAGTTAAAAAATTCAAGTCCCATTACAAATTTTCAGGATTGCTTCATAATTGAAATGAGAATATATTTTTACAAAATTTTTTAATTGGTGAGTCAATGATAAAAAATATTGATAAAAATTGTAAACAAATGGAAAATAATTATTTATATGAAAATGCTAAATTAAAAACAATCATCCATAGAACAATTCGAAATCTCCAAAATCGAACTTTTAATCCCGGAAAATTTTGTATTTTTTTGTACGACTAGTTTCGATGATATAATAATTTGAATGTTCTTATGAATGATGTTTTTTATGAACTTCTGCAACTTACAAGCGTCAATAATTTCACAAAAAAAAAAAACATTTTTTTCTCACACTTTTTCGCGAAACACGTCTCATATTTTTATCTGTAGTATACGTTAGCAAATTAAAAAAAAAATAAAATGATGTTTTAAAGGTGCCCAGTTTGACGTGGAATGCGTCATAGATTGTAATATGTATACTATTGTATATTATACTAATAAAGTCATTTTAAGGAGAAAATATATAAAATATTAATTTACTTTCAATGGTGCAAATTAATACTAATTCAGTTGTGTTAATTTTTGCCCTTGTTTTTTTATGATTCTGCCAACTTAATATTAAACTAGCAGCGCCGCGATTTTTTTCCAAATAGTACACCATACAAAATTATCATTAATGGTAAAATTTAGTACAAAATAAGTTTAAGGATAAATCCGATTTGATTCTGCTGATTTGATCCTTCTAGCTTTATAGAGTTCCGTCATTGCTGCAACATAAGTCAATTCAACCATTATACTATAGTTCAAGCAACCATATAAATAATTGCTTCATATTTTACCTACTATTTAATCTGGTTGGAATCACCAAATTTCTGTGTAGATCAAACATACTGTTTTCTCCATGGGCGTATTTAGGAGAGTGGTTTTGGGGACCCCCCCCCCCTCGAAATTATTTATTATTATTTTGGGATGATTCCGTTAGCGCATATCCTGATAGCGCACTTTCAATCACATCGGTCGGTGCTTAATAATTTTTCACTGCTTTACTAAAAAGAATATTTCATTTTAAATTAGCGATGTACTCTATCAAATCCCTCTTTTTTATTTTTAATTGTAAAAACATACAACTTTACTTTTGACTTTGTGTAAGTTTTTTGCTGTCATAAAATTTTTTTTCTTTCCGTTAGAAGACCATATAAGTAATTTTTAATACTTTCGTTAGTTCGAGCTTTGATAGAATATGCGATATATGTATAAAGAAAATTTTCATAAAATTTTTGACTCGAAAAACAGAATATATGCTATAATTGACATATTCAGTACTACAATTGCTCATTGAGCACTCAGTAGTCTTGCACCTACTTGATATTTTTATAATTATTTTTATAATTATTTTATAATCATTTAATTTTGAAAAAGTATTATAGAATGAGAGAGAATTTTACGTTATTTAGTATTCTTGTTCTGCTTACAGAATGTTTATGTAAGAGTTATGTAATGTTTGTATTAATAATAACAATAACAATATTGAAGAATTAAATTTTTGTTTGTAGGTGCTGTATTGCCCATACTTTCTTTAAAAAATAAAGTAAAAGTTACGTGATATATAAAACGTAACATTTTCCTTTTCAAAATGAGATAAGAGGAGATATTAAAAGCTATAAAAGTATCCAAATGGAATTCATTAACGTTAAAAATTGTTGTAAATGTTACAACAATGAAATTGGTGCAGTGACGTTCTTTGCAATGCAATCACAAAATCCTTTTTTTTTTTGTTCTTATTCCATGCCCTGATACATCCGAGAAACATCCCTAGGTTCATAGAAACTCCCCCCCCCCTCCTCTCCCGAGAAAAAGTCCATGGTTTTCTCCGTGTATTTTTTCTTGCTTTAAATACACAACTGTACAAATACTTTCCAAAGATGTTATATAACATTTTCAAAAATGTATATGTACGAATCGCCTAATACCTTATTATAATATAAAAATGATAAAAATTAACTAAAAAATTAATATGCGAACAATCCGTCGTATGTAGTTAAGAACTGGAAAATGATCGTGTATACCAAGAGTTAAAGATTTTATTTTTAGAGTTTATAGAAAGCTCGCTAAGAAAAAAATTAAATTTTTTAACAATATTATTTGTGCATTTTCCGTGAAGAGTTTGGAATATCGTGTATATTTTAATGAATACTCGAAGAAAAAATATGTCGAACGTTTTCGATTGCATAACAATGTCTCACAATTAGATGTAGGCAGATAAGAAAAAATGGGAGAATTCTTGAGACACACGTATCCGTTTAATCTTGCTAATAATAACGACACTGAGTTAATCGTCAAACAAACGAAAAGGAACAGAGCCTTCGTGCTTGTTCTCTTTCCCCGTTTTTCCATGACCCACTTGCGTCGTCGCCGGGACAAGGAGAAAAGGAGCCAGGAATGAAGGAACGAGCACCGAATAAATGTGCACATTTATGTTCTTCGATATTTAAACTGCAAAGGAAAGGAAAAAAATCGCCAATCCCTTTAATTTTTACCTACACAATATGCGAACGACATGAGCAGATGTATCGAAACAGTTAAAAAATAGTTGCATGAAACTTGAAATCAATCTTTTTTAAAAAATATGTAGGTAATAATTAAGTTGACATTACTTCGACACGTACATCATTAGGAAGCGTGCGCACTATAATAGCGCGTAATAAGAAACCAAAGAATTAATGCTGTAAATGATGTGACGACAAATTTTGAACATGTCGAGATATCGAAGCATTCCAACGCAAATGTGAACAAAATAGGCGCATCTTAAAATCCATTTTCTAAAAAGTATTTTGTTAAATAATTTGATTTTTTTACGACAAAAGCAAAAACACGAAGTAATTATATATCAGTCAAAATGTTATTATTGATGCATTTATGAAAAATAATGCAGTCGGAATTATAATTACACAAATAATGTTGAGAATAACGCTTCATTAAATGTGCATTTCACGAATTCTCTTGTATTTTACATGTTACGAGGAACCACCGTGGAATAGATTCAGCCAGTAATTATTTAACAGCACTTACATTTAATTGGATCGTTAAAGAAACTATTAGCGCGCGGTCAAATCGTCGTTCCAATGTGGCACGTCACGATTTTGAACATCTTCAAAATGAATTTCATGCGCCTATTTTGTTTGCGTATGCTTCAATATCTCGTCTCGGTATATTCAAAATTTGTTACGTCCATTTCCAGCATTAACCACTTGAGTACTACACGCCATTATAGTGCGTATATTTCTTTTAGGGCCGGTTATTCCATCTTCGGATAAACTATGTAGTAATTTACCTACTGGATAAACAAAAGAGTAAAAGAATAAGAACATAAGAGAGCAAAAGAGTAAGACAGTGAATTGAAGATTAGTGAAAAATGGGACAACCCGGCCTTAAGATATCAAGATAGTGTCAACTTAATCATACAACCTACGTATTTCTCAATGTCTAATTGATTGACTAAAAAGATTAATATTTGCTTACGGATATAGAAAATTTTAGCTATTATTATGCAATTGCTTTTTAACAGCAACTACAAACGCATAATATGTAAAAGTACGAAATATGTACAACATATAACGGTCGAACATCAGACACATCTGTATTCGTTATAATACTTTTATAATATTACAGTACAATATAATACGTAAACAACTTTATTAGTGTATACTAAAAGAATAACTCGGCAAAATTGCAAATTTTACAAGTACCAAAAATTGTCAAAATTAAAACTATGATTTTTGTGTCGTTCGCAGAATATAATTGCTCATCGCATTGTACGTGCACATGATGAATTTCTGAATCTAAAAATAACATCGAAGAATATACACCAAGAGCATCACACGTTTCTTGGAGAGAACGAGGAAATTACTATCGCCCGCCGCGCCGACGATTTGCTTGAGTTTCCTGAGTAAATTATTTCAACTATCTCGACAATTGAAATAGAAAAGATAATTTAATGCAAAGATCAATTTTTATTTATATAACAAATTTTATGGTATTTGTCATTTGCATTTAAAGGAATAGTTTAATTGTATTTACTTGTCTTAATTTGTAACGGCTTTATATGTGTAATTTATAATTTTATAATTTAAAATAATCTATGAAATAGCCTATTCTACATTTTTAATGTTACTATCGCGATTAAAACTATTTAATTTTGTTTTTCGGCCTCTAATAATCAGCGAAATGACCGTTATAGGTCCACCAACTATCCACCAACTATTCATCAACTATCGGATAACATCTAATCGATAGAGAATATATGCAAAAATCTCTAATGCTCGTTTCTGTTAATATAGATTAACTTTTTCTGTTCAACTTACTCTTCATCTTTTTTTAATTCTTGGAACTAGAAAATGATGAAAAGTTTAACTGAGACTAAAATTAAACTACATTGGTAGAAATGAGTTTTTGCTCTAATGATCACTTAGCTCGATTCGCAAACAGATACGAGTGAAAAGATAGGCGTGCGGCAAAGCCAAGACCTGATTACACTTGATCCACGTGGACTTCTCTCCAAGGTAATAAAATTAAATATTACATAATTTGTATCTCTCGATTGCTGGACATATGTTGATCTTAATACTGCGATCTTAAGATACCGGTTATAAATGAAATTCTTCATCCTAGCTGTTTACGAAATAATTATTTTAAAATAATAACACTAGCCTGCGAATTTACATTTTTGAATCATCGTCTGAACAAACTTTATCATTTCTTATAGTTTTTCGAATGCTTGAATTCGTTTTTAAAATTGTTTTATCTCTTTGACTATTTTTCTCAAAATTGTGACATAATAGCCAAATTTGGAAAACGGATTCATGTGTTCGGCACATAAATATATTAAAAATAGTTAAAATCATTAAAACAATTTTTTCACAGACTATATATAATGTAATTGAATATTATTGCCATTTGAAACAACAATAACATTTAAATTATGCGAAACTGTTACATGTTTTTATATATTTAATGTAATTACTTATATGTGCCAATATTAAAACAATATTCTTTTTTACACAGACACAAAGCGTACCTTAAATTATAGATTTCCTTTATTTTATTTATTCAATTTATATGTATATGAATGATCATTTTACGTTTCTATGGTCGCGAAACGGAATTATGCGCGCATCCTCGCATCGGCCAAGCGAGGGAAGTTGGCGAGATGAAGAAATAAATACGGCTCTTCCATCAGTCGGCGGATGGACGAGTCCAAGCTGACACGCATACGAACGTAAAAGGGGGAAAAAGAAAAACGGAACCAGAAAAGAAGAAGACGAAGAACGCTCGTCCTCGCTTTACGACTTGATCCGAAAGCGAAGCTGAAAACGAGCACAAAAACCAGAAAGAGACGACGGAAAGAAGAGAGCGAGAAAAAGAGACGAAGTATTATTCAGGCGCTCCCTTCTGAGATGACATACCCCCGCGACCTTAGAACTGAGGCTGACCTTGACCGTGTCAACCCCCACCAGCACAACTCACGCGTCCCGGCTGCTTCATAGCTCTCCGCGCAACCGTTTCACCATCCTCACTGCCTCCTTTCTCGCCCTCTCTCTCTCTCTCTCTCTCTCTCTCTCTCTCTCTCTCTCTCTCTCTCTCTCTCTCTCTCTCTCTCTCTCCTCAGCTCAGCAACGCAGTCGCGTCATATTACGTGAGTGCCGTGTTGCTCGGAGCTGCTGCTGCTGCTGCTGCGGGCATCCTCGCTGCATCGACCGGTCGTAAGCGAGCACCCGGTTCCATCCCTCACAAAAGAGAGAGGAGGGGGGGGGAGGGAGATAGAGAGAGGAAGAGAGGAGAAATTCCCCCTCACTCTCGACATTCTCGTTTTGCAACGCTCGCTCGTCAGCCAGCGATGGGCACTACCCAATTATCGACTCGGAATTCACAATCGCACACCGAAGAAGAGGAGCGCTCGTTGGTCGATATACGTCGTGTATGGTAATAGCGCGTTTTATCGAACGCTGGATGAAAGATGACACGACAAGAGAAAGAGATAGGCAAAGAGGGTGACAGGAGGAAGAGCATCCTAGGCTACACGAATGGACCTGTCGCTAACAATCTGGGTTATCTAATTAGTCGGAGATAGCAATCACCGATTTTGTATTGTAGTTCTGTTTATAATACATTGAACATGAGAAGAGATTTACGATTATAACTGTACGGGATATATTTCTGCATAAAGAAATAATCATCAGGTTAAATTACGGGCACAATTAGAATTTCTAGAATTTCGAAGGAAAATTGATCAACTGTTATTGGTCATGTGATCGAATTATTCAAATGTAATTTATTAATTCTTTCTCTGCCTGAGATCTCGGAGCGATTTCTAGCATCAGAGACTACGTTTACAAGAACACTCTTAATCGAGTTTAATAATCTGTAGTTAGAAATTGGCCAATCACAGTCACTTCATTATTCAGAGGGATAGCTATAATTGGCTAGTTTCATAACTACGGATGTTATTAAACCCGATTAAGGCTATTTGTAAACGTAAAGACTTGATAAACTAAATTTCACGGACAAAAAAATGTGTTTTTAATTTTTTTTCAATTATTTATAGAATTGTATATTAGGAGCAAAAATAATGAATATATATTAAAGATAAAAACACATCAATAAAAATAATTATCACTTGTTTTTATATTTTTATCATTTATATCACTTATCAAATTATTCAAAGATTAAAATATCTATCTCAAAACAATTAATTTATCGAGTATTTTAATCGCAACTAAACTGAACCAGACGATTTTCTGCCAATGAATTAGCAATCTGCCAAAGGTTAGAAAAAAAATCAATTAGAAAAAAAATTAGTACAGTCGATAATTTTTGAGCGGCAAAGTTAACAGGGCACATACCGCGAAGATCCAATATATTCCGACAGAGAATTCGGTCATGGTCGCCTCCTCCGATCTACGTCACTTTACAAATTTCTCTCTCTCTCTCTCTCTCTCTCTCTCTCTCTCTCTCTCTCTCTCTCTCGTGGTTCACGAGCAAGCGGCAAAACCGTAGAGCGAAAAGGCTGCGGTTATCAGGGCCGCGTTCTCCAAGACAAATATATATGCGAAGATATCGATATCTATTATACGTAAACGCGGATTTAAAATTGTCTTCCGGGATAAAGGAAGAAAGCGCGAGTGCAGATACTCTTTTTACAATAAAAAATAATAGTAGTATTGCGTATTTTAATTAAAACCAAAATTTTCGAAACAAGGATCATTTTAAGAAATATAACTGAAAATCTCGTTCAACAGAATCAAGACCTCTCTCTGGAATTACCGATTTTAATTTCTATTTATAATCACAAAAAACATTGATAAGTTTTGGAGAATAATTTTCGATTTTGTATTCATAGTCCGTTTTTATTTTAATAGTGTTTTTTATTGACAGAACCAGTGCGCACTCAGTGCACTTTAAAGCCATTGTACATAAATCGACGTAGAGTACGTTTAATAAAAATATACACAGAAAAAACTGAATGTCTGATTCACGTATATTTTTATTCTTGAATGCCATTTACTTTCATTTAAGTATAAAATGTTTTCTTCAATTATAAATATTCACTGGCATCAATAATAAATAGCAAAGTATACTTTATTCTTAAAATTGTATTCTTGTTTCTAAAATCATTATATGGTTCTAACAAACTCAATCGCATTATTTACAAACTATTTATTTCTTGAATTAAGAATTATAAATTTGAAAATTCGTCGGCAGGCGATAACAATGTGTATAAGGGCCCCTCAGCAATATCAAGATGTCGGAAGTACATGGGTATAATGAATGACGATTGACGGTAGTTTTATGAGTGAATTATTGCATTCATGGAACATACCTCTAAATGTGGTTCAATCTTTAAGGGTGGATGAAATATTCAGTTCATCCTAATGTTTCTGTCAATTATATTGCAAATAGGGATGTCGGCCGACTTCGTCACTGCGACGTGACGAAGAGGCGCCTATACACACGGGCGGATTTTCCGCGGCGGATTCGCGGATCTGCCAAAGTTATACAGATGAGATGAGCAACGAATCTGTCGCGACATATCCGCCTATATATGCAGCCAGCTCTACCATTGTGACGAGGTTGACCGTCTGTTTGCATCCTTATTTGCAGTACGGCTAATGGAGGTTGGTAGAACGGTCTCAGTATTTCATTTGCCTTTGAGCTACATTAGTAGAGAATATAATCCAAGTTTGATTTAGTTGATTTTTCCTTGGGAGCTTATACCTTGTGCACATTAGAAGCATGCTCTATAAATGTAGCACTTTATTTACAAAGCTATCGTCACTTACTGCGCAGCATTGGTTTCTGTCATCTTGATGTTATTAAAAAGCATACTGGGGGTTTGAAATAAGTTGATAAAAGTTATCATTGAAGAAAAAATAATGCCAATATAAGCATATTTAATGTTGAACGAGTGCAACTTTATTCTTTTATTAAAATAAAATTTGGTTTGAATTAAGAATAAAATTTATTTTATTTTATGAATAATTTATTGTTAATCGGAAATTGTTTATTCTTGGCGCTATTCTAAACATAAAATATTCTTGGATTAAAGCATTTATGCATTTCTTTAAGAATTCATTTTTTTGTGTGTAGAACGAATCAGAAACTGCGAAATGCTCAATACATTTATCGTGCTATTTAATAAAATATATATTGGGCATTTTATCAGTTGAAACATCCTATTTTTACATTCAGATTAGAGTAATATAATATATAACAGCTTTAATGTGCACTGAGTGCGCACTAGTTTTGTCAATGAAAAACGCTATAAGACTGTCTCGAGTATTGTTTTAACTTTTTAACTCTTTTTTTTTTCTACACTGAGAAAAAATGTACTAAATTTTAATAAATAATGTTTTGAATAATACGAATGCAACATTTATTTATGGAAAATAAATATTTGTTAAATAAAATATAATAATAGGTAAATTAAATTAATAGTTCTTGTACCAAATAAGTATGTACCAAATTAAAGATAAAAATAAAAGGGGAAATAGAAGTCAGTGCGGTACTTTGTGCGCAAGTATAACAATGAATATGTTTAAAAGTCTATTTTTAATATAAAAGTGTCCGTATAATATCCGTATGCGTTTCGACTTACTTCAAGTCATTCTCAACGGAATTGAATATAATAATACTACCTTGTGCATATAGTGCATCATGATGCCAACTATCCAACATATCAAAGAAATTCTTTAGACTCATCACAGTTTACTGATCAGAAAGAAAGTAATTCTTATGAAGTGAATCTATAAGATTGAGAATGTCAAAGATATATATAAAATAATTTTTTTAAAAAGAAACAAGAGATTGTTATTCACCAAATTGATGCACATACACATATAATAGTCAACCAATTGAATATAATACTTATTTGAGTAATTAAACAAAATAATAACTGTGATCTAAATAAATTTTTTCGTCAAGTAAATAAATCAAAATGTAACAGTTGTTCATTCTTCGGTTACGCAGAGACAAATAATGTATGTCCAATACAAGTACCGATCCGAAACAGACAAAAGTGTAGTTGTAAACATTAATTTTTTAATTGTATTAAAAACTGACGTGTAGGCATGGTCTAAAAATTTCATGTCTATTTGGAGATTTAAACTTCTTTTTTGTGTTTTTATATGTAGCATTTTGAACGTTAATCTTTTATTGTAATTCCTTTCTATATTCAAAATTTACACCCCGTCCCAATCGAATTCAAATTGTAATTTGTAGTCTGTAATGATCGAATGGGAAGATGTCTTACTTCTAATGTGATTTCGGTGTTCAGAAATGTTTGTGGGTAATTAGTTCGTTTGTCTTACATACGAAGTCTCGCAGTCTTTGCACGCAATCTTATAGTCCACGTTTCTCTGTGAACTGGTTGGTAATGGATCTTTCTGTATCTTGATTAAACTACAAAATTTATTGATACTGTAAAATGCAATTTTGGATACCGCATTGTTTGTAATCCCTTTAAATTCATCTAAAATATTGTTAACATAGAGGATCGTAAACCATATAATTTTTTTGTTAGACGCCAAGTTTTTTTTATTAATCATGTTACTATTTTTTATAAGATATTTTATTCTCTGAGACATCGTATTAAAAATAAAATCCAGAAGATAGTCATTATTTAATAAAATACTAATAAATTTAAAATTTTTTAAATAAAATTTCGGATCAGAAAAAAAAAACATCTTATCAACTATGTCTATAATCACGCCTTTTTTCTGTGAGAGAGAATGTCTAGATAAAAAATTTAAGTATCTACCTAAAGAAGTCGGTTTTTGATACTAGTCAAATATTAATCTTTTGTACTGAATTAATAGTTGTCAAAAAAAATTAATTTTGTTACCCCCTATCTCAATTGTAAACTCTAATCTTGGACGTACAGAGTTAAACACTTGTTTTAAATTATCGATTTGTGTAATAGGAATCATTGCCACAATATCATCAACGTAACTATAAAAAAACTTAATCGAAAAACCAATGTTATCAAATATACTTTCTGGGAGATCAACCATTATCAGCGATGACAGGCGACAATGAGGAGTAAGTGTCCCAAAGTTCTGCTTGTAAATTTGATCATCAAACATAAAAAAGTAGAGAACAAACTAAACTACTAACAAAAATTCATAATTTAGGAACATTGCAACATTTGAAGATATAATTCCATCTTTTCTCGCCATTCTTGATGACCAAGTTCAGTGGAATATTAGTAAAAAGCGAAACCACATCCAAAGAAATTAAACAATAGTAGTGCTATCTAACTGTCGATAGATTATCGACTATTAGTCGATAGTTTTTACCATTGAATGTCATCGATTATTTTTCCAACCATCGATAGTATTTTATACATCGACAGAACACTGTTTTGATTATTTTTTCAGTCTATGCGAAGGCTACAGCTGTACCTTCAGAACGTGTCTTCTCAAATGCAGGGCAAGTTATATCAAATAGTCGATGTTCGTTAAAACCAAAAAATTATTTTTCATATAAACGTTCTCATAAAACAAATTAAATGTGTGCTATTAAATATCGAATTATAAGGGTATTATTAATATTGGTTGAAATATAACGGTATAATTAATTAATACTTAAAAAAGAATATTATTTTGTTATACATTAGGATAAAGTTTATGTTCTTGTAATAAAATTAAGTAATAGTTAAAATTCATGTAATAGAAATACATGTTCCAAATAAAAATAAATTCATAAATTTAATAAAAATGTAAAATGTGATACATACATGTGATAAGTAAACTTAAATTAATATATTTCTTTTATTTACATCACTTTTATCAATTTCCTTTTAAATCAACATCAATATTTGTCTTGGTCATCTAAGAATGTCAACAAAATTATTTAATAACTTTCGTTATTAATTTTATAGTTTTATTTAATAAAATAATTTTCTATTTAGGGCCATGGCACACAAAAAAAAACTTAAGCAGTGAAACGTAAGTAGTAAGCGAATTGATCAATCACAATAGAATCGTAAGGCCATAACAATAGTCAATCTAACATGTTGATTTCCTTACTGCTTACTGTCTTAAGTTTTCTGTGTGCCGTGGTCTTTAGTTCAAATAATTAATTAATAATTTAAAAATTAATTTAAAATCGAATTCTAGTATATTTTGAAATATCTAACAATAACACAAATTTTTTTCAGCCGGCTTTAAATTTAATGCGCTTTTAAAATAATCGATAGTTGATCGATTGGTTCTTATGATTATCAAAAACGATCGATAATAAAAACTATCGATAGTTGATCTGCAATAGTCATTGTAATGTGTATTTTACATTTAGTATATATTTACATTTAATAAATATTCTATTGGCACTATTCAAATAAATATTTATTAAAATTTAGTATATTTTTATCTCAGTGTACTATCTGCGTTCGAATAACCCGCCATTGATACGCTCGCGCCGGTTCACGTTGGTTCATATCATATGTGTCGATCGACGAGCGGGATCAGTGTCACCGACACCGCACCGGTGTTATGCACAAGATTATCCTTTTTTCAATCGACGTTGTAGCCATCGGCCCACACCGGCCGTGCCACAGTAAATAAAGCGGATAAGATTTCAGGATTTCAAGACAAGATCGAAAGCTCTCAGCTGTTAGTTACACCATGTGCTCGTGATGATGCCGGCGCTATCGGCAAGATCGAGCAACTCGTCAAACGTTATTATTCTGGCAATGAAAATAGCACGCGCATCGCCACGGCAAGTCGAAATGCGAACGCGCCGAAACTAAACTCTGATATAAACTCACCCCTGTCGAATTTCTTGCCCTCCGGATCAATGTCCTTCACATTGAAAATATCTTCGAACAACACACCCGCCATGTTCAGTTGCTAATATACGACTACACTGCGCTCTGCCGACGGACGACGTCAAGTAGATAAAATGTTGCCAGGTGCGTACAAATACCTAACTTCGCGAGACCTTATGATTTATTTCGATTCTGAAATACAAAGTCTGCGAGTTAATTCTTGGCTGTTAAGCAGTTCGATAAATAAATTGAAATGTTGTTTAAATATGTTTATAAAGTAAAAAATTTCGTAAAAATTCTTTAAAAGAATTTTTGTTTTTTCGTAAAAATTTTATTCTTTAAAGTTTTAACGGAATTTAAATTTAATACAGCTTTAATATTTGCTTTGTAGTCATAATACGTCTGCGATGTTTCCATGAATCATACACGTCTCATGCATTACTCATCTTCATCAAAGACCTTTTGCGACGGATAAATAGCGCTAATGACATAAATTGTTTTAAAAATAGAAACCTTAATTAAAAATAACCGACAGCATCTTCTTTCATATAAAACATACGATAATAAATAGAAATTGAAGGAAATGCTTGATTTAAAAAATTATTGTAGACACACATAAATAAACATCTGCAATTTCTATCAATACCAATAAAACTAAAACAATTCCTTATCTAAAAAAATGAGAAATTTTATTTTATGAAATGACAAGATGTAATAGTTGCAGATGTCTCGATTCTATGCCTTATCTAATTAATAATAGTCCCCGCTCATTTCAAAGATCAGATATTCGATATACTGCGCATGATAGAAGAAATATTTCTTCCACCATAATACTGCGAAAAAAATAGGCGATAATTTTATCTTTATTTATGTCTGTAACATGCATGTCGGTGTCAATCTCGATAATTTTGGAAACGGAAAAACATACGCACGGATAACCTTGCGAAGCTTCGTCGAGGCCATCGTTTACGCGAGGAAACGGTTCCAAATCCGAAGATCAATGCAATTAACGTTTACTGGATTATCTGGACGGCCTTGATGCTCGTGAGCGTGCCGATAGAGAGAGCCACTAAATGGACTATCAGTTTTTACGCAGCATCGCTATACGGATTACATTTTTACGAGTGTCGGGAAAATCGTATCGTGCGTCAATACAATGACACATTGACGCAATGCATTACGTAAAATTAAGGATTTCATATCTTAGTATTTTAGGCAATGCGGAATAAATCTTACTAATCATTTATTAAATCTTATTTTATCATTTATTAAACAAGTTCCTCTAATTTTTTAAAATACCAAATTATTTAAATGTAATGTTTAACATTTAATTTTTAATTAATACACTTCTTTTAATTGAAATAATAGGGTATCTAATTCTAATTTTTATTATTAATTCTTACTATTAATTTCTCTATTTTTTATTTTCAAACATTCTTTAATTACATCTAAATTTTTCACGTATTTCACCATATTTCAACATATAAAAAAAATGTATTAAAATTTATTAATTATCTAAATCTAATTATTTACTAATTAATTTAATTTACTTATAAAATATAATCTAACCGCTATTGCTGGCACTATAATTTATCATTATTATTTTTAATTTATATAAATTACTAAATTTAACTTATCAAATTTAATTATTATAAATATTAATAT
>NW_017305445.1:107596-128679 GCF_001594115.1 Trachymyrmex septentrionalis
TTAAAATTATTAATGCTTATTTAAATATATATAATATTATAACTTAAATTTAAATTTGATATTTTCAAGAATTAGGATTCCCTTTATTTAATAAAGATTTAATAAATATAAATACATATTATATAAATGTGCATCATTTACGATTCACTGTCACTATCATCTTCCGTATTAATCTCTGTTTCTTCGGAAGGTATCTCTAATTTTTGTTTAAATTGCTGAATATATTTAAGCAACCGTCTATCATAATGCATCACCTGCCAGACATTAAATTACAGTTAACACATGTGTGTTATTACAGAATGTATTTAAATTATAATTTTGTAACAGAAATTTGATCAGAGAAGTATATGAAAGATTTGATACAGAAATATAAAGGATAAATGACATACCATTTTCCTAACATTCTTGATGGCTTTTTGCAGATTTTGTTTTGATAGATCATCATCCTCAAGTTGAATGCATAAATCTGTCAAAGATCTAATAAGAATTTCTTGATTTATTTTGCTTTTTGGATTTAAAATCTCAGCCAGAATAGCAAAGGCAAGGTTATTATGTGTATAAAACGTTTGCCCACTATTCTTTTGGCAGCCTCGTCTTGTTAAACCCAGTATAAATCTAGATACGTGATATGCATTAATCTCCCGTAGAGGGCTAATGTCCGGTGCGTTACAAAGAACCTGCAGAGTTAGGAAGTATGCGTTTTCGAGCATTTCTTGCGCATCAGATACACGCCCTACAAAACAGTCAAAAAAAGCGCTCAAGCATTGACGAAGATAAATGTCATCGACATTGACTGGATTATAGCACATAATTATCAGGCGCGATACTAGGTTACTACTATTGATTCGTCGATTGAGCAATAATTTGCAAAGTCCTTCCGCCGCAGTAGTGCGTAAATCTTGATTCTATAAATTTTCAAATATAATTACTACGTAAATATCTTATTCAATTTTAACAAAATTCAAAGATATTGTTACTTACCGCGTTGGTTAGCAATCCTGTTAAGATTTTAATGAAATTGCAAGGACCTTCCTCTATTTCAGTCCGCTTACTTATAGAAATATCTTCATGTGTACTATCCTCATGTGTATACAGTGAGCGAGTCTTTTCAGACCTATTGTGTACGGAATTGTTTTCTGGAGTTTGCATTATATCAAAATATTCCAAACCATACACCAGCAAGAGATCGAATATTGCCCTCAAAGAAATTACCCATATTTCTTGATTTTCTTGCTCAAGAGAAAATTGATAAAAAAATATCATTATGTGTTTCTTAGCTAATTCTTTGTCCAAGATACAATAAACACATAACGTCTTTAGCGCTAATATATGTACACTATCGTGAGGATGCTAAAATGCAATAAATTAGATTAAGTGACTATAAAATACAATATAAATTTTCACACACACACACATATACGCTCGCGTACATGTAAAATTTATGCGTACTTACGTCAAGACTGTTTAAAACAAAACACATCAAACTTCTGAGTGTAGGTGTTAATACCCGAATAGATTGCATTGCAATATATAAAATATCAAGGCATTTGACCATAGTTACAGTATCATTTTTCTCCTCCCGCATATTATCCTCAGTTATTATAGTTTCGGGTTTATTACATAAACAATTTATTTCCTCTTTCAAAGTATTAATCTTTTCTTTAAGGCTATCAGCTTGTAGAAAATTCTGTTCCTTGATTGCTTGATACAATTCCTCTTCGAGTTCTATTACGTCAACTGTTAATTTAGCTTTCTACAATCAAATTGTTAAGAAAATAAAAACATTTATAAATGCAGAAAGTTCCTATAGGATCAAATTTTTTTCATTATCTGCAGATATATTATTTTTTAACAGTACTAGATTTTAATACTCACTCGCATGTTGTTTTCATGCTGTTGCTCTGCAGTAATTTGCTGAGTGACTGTATTTTCTTTCAAAGGTAGTCTAATCTCGCTAATAACATTAGCAACAGCATTCAGCATATTGCTAGCATCTGGTACTACCTTTGCTAAATGACTTACTAGACACTCAATTATTTTAGTGGAGCAATGATCGCTCATTAAAGTGTCTATTATCACTTCGTTTAGATTCTTCCTGCCTACCTCATCTGAGAGATCATACATTGTAGATATTTCAAAAAGTTGTAGTAGAATAAACTTATGATTCTCTGTTTCCCACGTCTCATGTGATTGAGAAGATATGAGAGTAAGAAAATCGCGTATATATTTGCAGAACTCTGATAACTCTGGAATCATTAATTCTAACTCTTCCGTAGAGGAAAGGTGATGGAGATGCTGTATTACACACTTCCAATATAAAACATTTTCATTTGTTAAGCTCGTCAAAGGAATCAATCTTGTATTCTTATCTATTGGCACTTGTGTTAACAATGTGTTTAAATCAGCCTGTCTGTATAAAAACAATATTTACTAAGAATATATATTTATATACACAAATAGTATGTATTATTTTATCAGATATGTGGTAGGGCAGAGCAATTTTTGGTCAGTATCAAATTTAAAGTAATATTGAAAATTTATGATATCAAACAATATCTCTTTGCAGTGACATGCTTATAATTACATTATACAATTATGATTATCCCTTGAAGGTACAAGCACAACCTTAAAATAGTCAACATGTTCTATTGAAGAACATAAACATTATCATGAGAAATAGGCGAAAAAGCTTCATTCTACCCTACTTTACTTTATTCTTTATTTTCCTTAAGAGAAATACTTACTTGAACAATATCTGTAAAGCTGAAGTTGCAGTCTCTGTTCCTATTCCTGCATCTAATGCATGAATAAGACTCATATACTCTCCTTTGAAATATCTTAACCACGCTGGCAATAAAACATTATTTACACATATTCTAACACTGTCAGATCTATCTTTGAGACCATCCTTTAATAAACGTTCTCTTTGTCCAATAGTCAAAGAACGCACTGTGATTTTACTGATAAATTCATATGCTTTCTTACGAACAGAATCATCAATATCTCGTGTTCTTACAAATGCAGCCTGTAAGGTTTTCTGATTTTTACCCATAGTAGCAAGAACCGCTTTACGAACTTCAGCACTTGGATCTCTAGATACATGAAAGAGATACATTTTTATCACAGGACACTGTTCATCTGATGGATCCTGCAATCTGTATAAGGCAAAAACAGCCTGTGCTCTGACTTTAGGTGATTTATCCAACAATCGATCCATCATACTGACTGTAATTTGGTCACATAAATTGTCGTCGATGAAAGCGTTATCACCCATGGAGTTTAAAAGCATATTTAGAAAATGGCATATGCGAAATCTTACTCCTTTATCCTTAGCATTATGACTTGATAAAAGAAACTCGAATAACCTGCTAAGAAATGGTGAGATTGGTTCTATGGATTCATTGTCCAAAGATGGATAGAAACTCATACAGAATTTAGCACAAAACTCTAATGTGTTTACAACATATGGATGTTGTTGTGATGTTGATAGAGGCACTTTCAGACACCAGATAAAATATTCCCAAAATGTATCTAAATCAGTCTAAAAGAATTAATAGATCATAAAATACCATTATTTATTTCAAGATAAATGTATGTATGTAGCAAATATTCTAAAATTATTCTAATCACAATCAAATAAAAACTTCAAATCAATTTAGTAAAATCCAAATGTACTGAAAAAAGCCTTAGGGAGACTCACCCTCTCATACAGCTTTGTGAGCTTTTTCATGAACTGCATATGATCAGTTTTATTTAATTGTACTTTGTGAAATATATTTTTCATACTATCTTTGATCACTGGAGCCATATTTATTTGTTGACGGAGAAAACTCCAGGAACTGCAATCGCTAAATATTCTACCTACACAATCCTACACACAAACGTATACGTTAACTTTTCAAATAACGTTCAAAGCGTCTACGCGATTATAGTGTCATCTATTTACCAGTCCATAAAGGTAAGTTTTCACGAGCTACTCAAACCGGCCATTTCAACGACAAAATGAATCACGTGATTAAAATGGATGCTTGACATTCGTCAATTTTGACTAAGTGATCCTTTTGGTCGCTGAAACAGCCGGATTTGAGTAGCTCGTAAAAATTTACCTGCAGACTCATTGACATTTAAGTTTTGATCGACGAATCATAAAAACAACTGATTAAATTTTACCATCTTTTAGATCTTATTTGAGTTTATTATCTTACAAAATTTCATTCAATTGCTAAAGTAGAAATCCGATTATACTGAAATTATTTATATGTATTATTAGCATCGACAAAACACTTAAAAATCATCAACTCTAGACAAAATATATGTATATATGTATGTAAAATTAAACAATACTCGATTTTTAATTAAAACTGTGATTTTAATGTTATTTCGAATTTGATTATTAATTAATGATTACAAATTTATTAATTGTTGATAATGATAGCGTTCTTCAATTACCTCCGGGCCCACGGGATCTTTTATGTAAGGACGAAAATTTGTCCAAGATTGACTATCTTTAATACGTGTCTTGTCGGTGGTTTTAATAAAATTAAATAACAATAAATGAAGGGCGAAGTCAGCGCATTTCTTTAACAAGTCATATAATTAAAGGCATAAATTAAAAGTACAGAAAAGATAAAAAAAGGAAGAAAAGATGTATACTAAGAAATAATAACGGAGAAAAATAAACATATAACATTACAAGTTTCGGCTACCGGATTGAGTCCTCTTCTCAGAAGTTAAAACATAATGAAAACAGAATTAAAAAATAATTATCGCAAATGTTCACAACTTAAGAATACACGCAGTTCGGTTGAGTCTCAATGTAGAACTCGACATTATTCGTACGATTGAACAGTTAAAAATGTGTCATATCTCTTAGCAAAGTTCAACAAACATATGTAAAAGATCAAAACTAATGTATCCATATAAGTATAACAAATAGCAATAAAAAAGCATAAAGAAGAGTGGAATGCAGGCGTGAAAAAACGGACATTATGTATCGACTAATGTGCAGCTCACTGAAACGAATCACCACGTACTGAGAAGTGGTCCCAGTATGTGGTGATTCGTTTCAGCGAGTGTGCATATTATTTATTTTATATACGAAGAGTCCTTATATTTTTGTTATTTAATAAAATTATCATGAAAAATATCAGAATGATACATAAATATAACAAATAATCTAAATATAATAAAATTTACAAATCACTGCACACAACCCAAAGAGAACAAGAAAATCAAAATAATGTCAATTTAACGTCATATTTACCGAATTTATGTTATTTTTATCATGATCAAAAAATGATCAATAAATTCGGTCAATATAACGTCAAATTGACATTATTTTGATTTTCTTGTTCTCCTTGGGAATCTCTTTAACTTGTAATAAAACTTATAAGTAAAATTTTTATGCGAAATGTAGAATTATAGAAAAAATGCTTTACTAAAACAAATCAACCAAGATTTAAACATCAATATAATTTATATGTATATGAATTTTTTACAAATTTGAAAGCCACAGATACTTTCTTGAGAATATTAATTTCTGCTTGCAAATTTAAATGATTCCTTATAGTATCATTATTTCTTTTTATTATTTAAATATCTTTATCAACAATAATAAACTACATAACAACAAAAATAACGATAATAATAATTGCAAGTTTATAGCGCAAGGTCGCCGTCCTATGAATGAAAATTTACAGCGGAATGGAACAGCGCAATCAATCACAACTCTGCAGTCATTACTCTGCTTTCTTTTCTGAGATTGTGATTGGTCTCGCTATTTTGTGCCGCTATAAATTTCCACTCATGGAACGGCGGTCGAACTCTGTTTAAAATTTCCGATTAAAAACTATTTAAACCTATTAAAAACCGATAGAAATTTAATAGGAATGAAGAGTGTCTATTAGAATCAAAATTACAGCTTATTGAAAATGATTTGGAAATAATAAGATTTTAGTAAGATTTCCATTAATGCACTTTCAGTAAAAATGTACAGGCATGTTACCGATTAAAAAAAAATAAAAAATTAATCTGATTTTATTGAACAATATGATGTAACCCTATAAGCACATAATATTATTTGATATTAAGTAATATTTTGGACATATTCTTAAAAAATATTAAATGTTACATTTTTAGAATATTGTACTAAAATTATATAATATTAAGCAATATTCTCGAAATATTAATGGAAGGTTATATGTCCACTCGTGATAATATTGCATAATTATTAAAAGTAACATTATTTAATGGTACTGTAATATTATATAAACATTAAAAAGTATTATAACAAAATTTACTTTAATTTGTAATACTATTACAACTGTTTAGTATAAGTATACGTTTAAAGACTGAAAATAATTTTGGCGAGCAATTGTAGATCTAACTATGTACTTAAAATCATGCAAAAACGTTTTTTTAGCACAAGATGCAGTATAAACTGATAAGAACTTTTCGTTATTGGATTATGAATTCAAATTGCACTATTAAATTAAGAATAATTAATATTTATAAATATTTTAATAATATTTCAGGAATATTAAGATATAATTAGGACATTATATAAGCGGACATATAATCTCTATAGAATACTTTCATAATATTAAAGAATATTATATAGTATTTTTGAAATATTATATTAACTTATTTTAATTTTTTAATAATAACCATACACTTAATAATAACATTTTAGAAATATTTTGCGCTTATAGGGAATCGACAAACGCCTCCAGGCGGCGAATCGGACTAAATGGAAAATCCGCATTAACGATCCAAATCATATCCAATCAGATATCATACGATTGAATGCTAACAGGTTTTTATCCGAAATCTTAGGAGCTCCGCACAATAAAAGAAATAGGGAACAGAGAACAAAGAATAAGAATTTCAATCTATCAAAAACTGTGAATTCTATGGTAATTTTTGATAAGTTAAATTTTTTATTCTCTGTTCTCTGTTCCTATTACTTTTATTGTGCGGAGTCCCTCATAGATTCTTATGCCCGTGTTACTACGCATCGGAGATTGATGATTGCGAATTACGAATTAGAATTCGACCAATCAGGTAGTTTTAATTTTAATCCGTTTCATTCTAATTAACTGAATTCTAATCTTCAATTCACAATCCTCAGTCTCCAATGCGTACTGTAACACGGGTATTAGTCCAATCGGCAAACGCTTCCAATCGGCGAATCGGACTGAAAAATATCCGCATTAAAGATCCGATTCAGATCCAATCGGGTACTATATAATTAAATATCAATAGGTTTTTATACGAAATTTCATAAAATTTTAGTTTAATAAGAACCAATCGCCAAACGCCTGCAGTCGACGAATCAGACAGAGAAATCCGCATTATGCCCGTATTAGTTTTTAACTCTTAATTACTTCAATATTCACAAGGACACAAACTCCCATAAGGATGTCGATCTGTAATATCCCGTCGGTGCTCTTGTACATAGAATGCAGCAACGCTTGACGCGCGGTGGAAGTTGTCGCATTCAGCAATAATTCTATGTTTTTAAGTCGTCCTCAAAACTTCTAGAAATGATATAATATTACTTCCGCCGCGCGGCAAAAGTTGAATTGACTTTTGCCGTTGATCAACTTTTGTCGCGCGGTGGAAATTATATATTTATTACTTCTGATTGGATTAAAAAACTGCATTTCCTGCATCAAAATTTTTAATTGAACAGTATTCACAATGCACACAGAAAAAACTAATATTACTTTTAGATTGAAAGGCATAAAAATATGCTCCATGCAATTCTTATAAATGAATAAAAATGCATTCAGAATTGAAAAGCATTTATTTTACATTCGTGAATCAATATTTCTGAAAATCTGAATCCATTTCAATTAATTTCAATTCATTCTCGTTTGCAATTGGCTAAAAGGAGAGAGCTAAAAGGAGTTGGTGAGATCGGCCCTTAAAGGCCACAGCACAGACTTTTGCATAACGCATAACGTATAATACATAAGCAATCAACTAATCAGAATCTTTCCCTTCCTTTCATTCCATAGAAAAGAATAATTTCAATTGGTTGATTCCCTTATGCACTATGTATTATGCGTTATGCAAAAGTCTATGCCGCAGCCATAAGCCTGCGGCCACCAACGACATACTACTAAAGACCGTTAACTCTGGGTAAATTTTCGGTGATATAAAAAGAGCCACGAGATAATTGAAGAACGCTGATATTATCGACAATTGATATAAATTTTGTATCATTAACATAAATATTTGGCTTATACATTATTAAATTTATGATTTTTTTATTACATAAATGTTCCATAAATAAATATGCATACTTGTAAAGCTATAATATTTTATTTATTACAGAAAAATTACAATTTTTTTCTTTGCAGTTATCATCTCTGTTGATAATCAAGCTTTGATGATAACAGTAAAATCACAATTTTAAACCAAAATCGAGTATTATTGAATTCTAATGCATAAATATGTCAACTAAACTAATAAATCATAACATTAGTATAATATTATCAGTTTTTAACTCTTAATCACTTTAATATTCACAAGGACGCGCACTCCCGTAAGAATGTCGGTCTTTAATAGTATATCGTCAGTGCTGCGGCACACGATGCTTGTTTTCCTGCTCTGGATTGCAAGCTGGGTTAGAATCTTCCCATCGTATTGGCTGTGGTGCTGTCAGTGTCAATATTGCAGCCAATACGATGGCTTTTAATCCAGTTAGCAATCCAGCAGGAAAACAAGCATTATGTGTCACAGGTTTAAGAATCAATCAATTGCCGCAGGTTTAAGAATCAAATCCAGTTGGCGAATTGAACCCAAGCAAAAGATCTTGCGCACAATAAAAGAAATAAGGAATTAGGAATAAAAAATAAACAATTTCAACCTATCACCGTGTATTCCGATGTATCCGATTTCTGATAGGTTGAAATCGTTTATTCTTTATTCCTAATTTCTTATTTCCTCTATTGTTCGCAGGATCAAACAACAAGTCACGATAACATCGAAATGACATTAAAATGAATAAAAAATAATAGAAAAATGACTTTTAATAATCATTTTGGAATTATTTTTATATCATAATGACTTGTTGTTCTGCTTGGGGACTGAGTAAGAAATTCATATTAACAATTCGAATCAGGATCCCTATTTTCGAAAAATATTGTATATGTAGTATGTTGTATGTAGTATGTTATATGTACTGTAGCATTTCCCTAGTTTTTCGTATGCGATACTTTTCAAGAATAGGGGCTCAGATCCAATCGGGTATCTAGGAAGACAGACTAAGAAGACTCCACTTATGTTAATAAAAGTAGACCCATTTTCTGAGGATTGGTTAGACTGAGTGGAGTCTCCTTAAGCCGAGATCAGACTATGTATTGGAGATTGAGATTGAGATTAAAATTGAGATTAATTGATGTTCGACCAATGAGAACAGAGCAGGCCGAGATTGAGATTGCAAATATAGGGCTTTGTCTATTTTTCCTTTAGAATATATATAAATGGAAAGGGCATTGCCTATACTTTCCATGGCTCGCGCTGATGCAAAAATCTATGCGAGGGAGAAAGATAGTAAGAGATAAATTGTTCTCAATGCGCATGCGTCGGTTCCGATGTTCCTTCAATTACTGCGTGTGGAAGATCGGGAAGCAGCGATTGTGAAGTAACAACAGGAACGAAGAACAGACGCGTGCGCATTGCGAACATTTATCTCTTACTATCTTTCTCTCTTGCACAGATGTTGGCTTCATGTTTAGACCTATTCTCCTTCCACTTATATATGTTCTAATATTTTTCCGATCTTCAATCTCAATCTCAACCAATAAACTTCCAATGTTTCAGCCAAATAACTAACTTCACGTGACTAATCTCACCAAATGTATTGTGTATGTTCAAAACAATAAGTTATAAAAGATTATAAGAAGTACAAACATAGCACATTAAAACGTGTGAGTGCAATTAAATGCGTATTCAATAATTTTTGTTATATGTGATTCTAGCTATCCGATATTCTTACTAATCTCAATCTTAATTGCTATTGAATACAATTCGTAGTGTGATTGAGCAATCTTTAATTTTAATCTTAATCTTAATTTCAATCTCAATTTTCAATGGTCTGATCACGGATTTAATCTATCTCCCTGCGGATATCATACGATTTATACCAACAGATTTTTATCAGAAATCTCACAGATTCTTATATATTCTAACAAGAACCAGCCCATAATATACATAGTTAATTTGCATACGGCGAATCAGAAGAAGTGAGAAATTACTATTTTCGAAATGAATAAATTTCAATATGTTTTCGCGCGATTACAATTTAACAAAGTAAAAAGATGTTCTTATTGTAGTGTAGTCGTGACAATAGATGTAGAAAACGCTGCTATAGCATTTTCTTTTCTTTCCGAGCGCTGTGTGAGATGGCGTAATGAGCGTAAGCGAAGGGGAAACGTTTCTCCCGATCTTTGTTGTAATGGCGGTACCAAGGATAGCGTGCATTTTGATATAGCAAATATAAGAAGTATATAATAGACGTGAATCTGCCTCTTGTTAATATTGCGAGACCTTTCCTAAGCGTATATTACACTTATATATAATTTTAACGGAATTTTTATAGTTTACTTCAATTTTTTTATTATTTATAAAAACTGAACTTTGATCTTTCCTTCAATTTAGGCCGCTGTCTCATGAATGGAAATTTACAGCGGAACGGAACAGCGAGACCAATTACAATCGCAGAAAAGAAAGCAAGTAATGACTGCAGAGTTGTGATTGGTCGCGCAGTTCCGTTCCGTTGTAATTTCCAATTTCCATTCATGGGACGATGGCCTTATTTAGGCGCGGTTGCACTTACTTTGACTCACAGAGTGAAAAGAAAACCAAATTCGAGGATAAAAATGGGCTTGAAACACAATGTCGGAAAACCCATAAAAAATCGGGACGATGCGATTTTAATGCCATTACAAGAAAAATTGGAAATATATATCACATGATAACGCGTACGGAATATACGTGTATGCATGTTTTATTTTTAATATAGAAATTCCAATTTGTATAAAATTTAATTTTATTTGATTAAATAGTAGATGCAATATTTATTGAAAAATACATATATTTATGTATATAGTCATAAATTATCATTAAATTATCGTTTTTTAATTTATCGACATCAAAAAACTTTGAAATTAAAAAAGAATAAAAACAGGACTTGAACGACAATTTTCCTTCTCAGAATATATTCTATGCATAAAAATACACAAATTTACACAATTACAAGAAAATAGAAGAAAAATATTTATCAAAACCTCTAAGGCCCGATTGCACCAAAGTTACTTTGATTTTAAGTAAGGCTTAAAACTCTCTTTGTCTCTGTCTCTTGTCGGTGCAATCGGGCCTTAATCGATAATTATATAACTCAATCAATAACCCAACAGTTCTTATATTTACAAACTTGAATAGTCATAAAATGTTAATTAATAAATTTTCTATACAATAATGAATGTATATTAAATTCATGCATTTATTTCATAAAATTATTCTCGTTGGATTTGGTATCAGCAGTTTATCCGATTAAAATTGATTAAAAGATTAATGTGCAATATTCAATTCTTAATGCTTGTGTTCAGTATAATAAGGTTTGTAATTATTGTAAAATTATTTAATATTGGGTGCGTTCAAGTCGACAAAGCAGCTAGATCTGTTCACCAAGCAATTAAACATGATTGGTTGGATCCATAGGTAAAAATCAATTATGCTCATTCGCTTGGCAAGCATGTCTAGCCGCTTTGCTGTCTTGAACTCGCCCATTGATTGGTTCTTGCCTTTAGATCTTCATCTAAATGTATAATAGCATTTTTCATTGGGATGCACTGAGTGCGCACTAGAAACTCGTCGAGTTGAGATAACACTGCCCGAATTTATGGACAGTGCAAGCTTTTGCATGCCCAATAGCCTAGTTTCCACCGAGGGTTTAAACCGAATCAGAATGTAAGAACCAACCCACTATAGTCGAGTATTCTCCTATTACAGTCGAACGACAGGGGAATGCTCGACTTGTAGTTGGTTGGTTCTTACATTCTGAGCCGGTTTAAACCCTCGGTAGAAACTAGGCTATTGAAACACTTGCGACTTGATGGGTGCGCTTAGTAGCGTGCCATTTTTAATTTCTTAAATGTTGACATTTTTCGCGTTTGCAGCTTACAGAAATTAATCATTTAAAGCTATAGAAATGCCTCCAATTCGATTTGAAATAAATAATAGTATTTTGGAAGTATCATCAAAAAGTGGCGAAAAAAATTTTCATCATAAATTGTTGAGTAAATGTATATGTATTTCACCAAATTGCATAACCTATAATCTGTGACTATGAAGAAAATTTGTTATAAACTGCTTTCCTCATTAAAAAAAAATCTTCGCTACACTAGTAATATGGTTGCTGTTAGCTACTAAATATACTTATTACTACACATTTTTATTCGTGTGAATTAATATTTTCTTATTATGTGATGTTTTTATACGAGGTTTTCGTTTATAAATAAGTATAGCATACTTCACGTAGAGCATACTTCACATACAAATCGGGTTCTACCTGATTTTTAAAAAATTAAAAAAATTTTTCGATTGATTGTCATACTGAAACTGATTATCAGACGTATGAATTTTTCTAGACATATCCATTCATATATTTATCATCATAAAAACCACAATGTTTCTGATAACTCTATCTATATAAGTTCCAAGATATGGGAAAATGATTATGGGTTTGATTATGACCTCTAGATATTCTTATGACCCCTAGATATCTGAAAACAAATAAGAGTTCAAAAAAAAAGCAGCAAAAAAACTTCTTCGTATTGTTATTATTTTATTGTATTTGCACAAGTAAAAGATACCTTAGTTTGTTACTAAATACTCCATTTTCTACTAATATTGGCTATTTACAATTAAGTTTTTATAATTTATAAAATATTTATGTGTTGAAATAATATGTTCTTTACGTTTTATATTTTTATTTACATTTTCCTGAAGATATATAAGACTAATGTATTAAGATTGTTAAAACATGAAATGTTTTGAAAAATATTGTATTACGAAATATAATATTTTATATTATACGTTTATTTCACTAGAATAATTCACCCATTAATAAATTTCTTTCCATTTCTCCTAATCTTTTTAACAGAGCTTCCTGTGTGTGCTCTCCTGTACCTTCATTATAAACCTCATTTATATTTTGTTCTTCGTACATAGGAAAATCAGAATCGTCATTTTCAATGCACAAATTGTGCAATACGCAGCAAGAGACAATAAACTTTGAAATCTTATCAATATTGTGCAAGTCTAATCCAATCAATTATCGAAATCAATTTTTGAGCAATCCGAATGCATTCTCTATTACCCAATAGGGAGAAAATGTTTTTTAAACGTTTATTATTTATAAATTTCACATTTCACGATTCGTTTTCAAAATAACATTTATTTAACATTTATTTAACGCTTTTTAAACGTTTATTTGTAATTAATTTTAGATTTTATGATTCATTTCCAAAATAACATTTTTTAAATGTTTATTTAACGTTTATTAAATGTTAATTTTACACTAATTTTTTGTTTAAAATATTGTTTCGAAAAAATGTTTTTTAAATGTTTATTTAACGTTAATTAAACATCATTTCATTTTACATCAATTATTTATTTGAAATAATGTTTGGAAGAAATATTTTTTAAACGTTTATTTAACATTTATTAAATGTAAATTTTATACTAATTTTTTGTTTAAAATAATGTTTATAGTAACATTTTTTAAACGTTTTTTAACATTAATTAAATGTTCGTTTTACATTAAGTTTTTTCATTTGAAATAATGTTTTAAAAGAACATTTTTTTAAATGTCTGTTTTATATATATTAAATGTTTGTTTTACGTTATTTATTTATTTAAAGTTAAAAAAACATTTATTTAACATTAATTTGACGTTTAATGTAAAGATTTAAAAAATTGTGTTATTTTATAAAATTTAAATTAATAAAAAATGGGTTAGAATAAAAAAATAAACACGGAAGAGATATTAATCCAATATAATTGCATTAAATGTATCATTTATGGACCATAAGAACTGTGTCCATCGACAATTATAAGTGGCATAACGGATAAGGTATGAGATTCATAACCCGGAAATCCCAAATTCAAAACCCGGTAAGTAAAAAAGATAAAAATATAATTAAAAATTATTATTAATTAAGACTTCTGACTAGTCGCAGCGGCCATGTTGGAATCGTGACGTGAGAAGCGAGGAATGACACGTTAATTTATGTTGCATGCCATTTTTAAATAAAGACAATTTGGATGAAAAAATGACGAGATCACTTTAAAATACTTGTAAAAATCGATAAAAACTGTTCTTTCCTCCCTTGACAATCAGTAAATGGTCGTAAAAGGCACGTAAAGTGAGCCTATGTTCGGGCAGAAACACACGATTCGACAGCTGTTGAACGAAAGTAAAATATACGCTTTTACATATAAAATTCCAAGATAACTTTAATTTTCATCGATAATTACGACTTTGATAAGTATGAGACAAGTCATATTTTTACAATTAAGCAAATAATAACAAAATGGCACGTAACATAAAGTTCGTCGTCAGAACTTTCTCATGCCTATAAGTTCGGCCATTTATCGTGGTGTGGCGCTGTAACACACAACAAGCACGAGCCATGTCATGTGCTCGCTGCGGCGCACCGAGAGTAAATGAGACAGCGTGCTTTTTGCAACTATTCGATTTTTTTTTCGTATATTTTCTTCACGAGTTTGAGTCTCGAACATACGCATTTCTTTTCTGATGGTCTTTCGAGACTTTCGTGAAAAGAAACGCTGGTTTATAATTTTTTTCCGATAAAATTCTACTTTTATTGAACTATTCTTGCTACTCGAATTTATGAAGAAGTATACTATATAACGCGCATGAAAAATCGTAAACAATTAAATATCTCGTAAACTGTTGTGTTTTAACATGATTTATACTATTCTGGATTAAGAGGGGTACACTATTACTACAATTTATTAAAACTTATATGTTATTTAGGATGCCTCTTCGCCCCTTATCGATGCTAGGACTGCCGAGCGGCCGAGATTGCCGAGAAAGCATTTTCAGTCGTTTGACACAAGCGACTAGTGTGAGAAGGAGCTCGCTGTCTCGTTCACTTTCGGTGCGAATACACGGACATAGGCTCGTGCTTAAGTGTGTGGCTATCGGTTTCGCCAGATCTGATTCTGTGTCGCCACCGTCAACGCAGAGTTCTTGGCTGAGTAATCAAGAGCCTTAATAAAATTGGTTGTTTAAGGTTAAATGTACTAGCGATAAAAAATAATAAATTGAAAAAAATATTCTTGTACAATATTTTTTCTAATTTTAAATAAGTTTAACATTAAAAAAATGTTTTGAATAATGTTTGAATAAACGTTTTTTAATGAAAAAATAGAGGACTTCTCTTGTTATTTTAAACGTTACGTTATCGTTACAAAAATATTTTTGTCAAATCTTAAAAAAGCGTTTTTTTTTAACATTAAAAAACATTTCCTTGAAATATTAACAAAATGTTTTTTTAGCATTAAACAAATGTTTTTTTAACGTTTGAATTAATGAATTTTTTAATGAAAAAAAGGAGACTTTTCTCGTTATTTTAAACATTTTTTCCTCATTGGGTAATACTCGAATCGTATTTTACTGAATTTTTTCTCCTTAACAGAATGATTTCCATAGTCTTTGAATGATGTAATGAGTCATTCTCTTATTGGATACACTTCGCCTCCTAGAATGTGATATTTTCCACCTTCACATATATATTCCTAACAATTTGTCGCATATATCTGATAATTTAAATATGCGCGTATCATGAATTTTTGACGGAATTTTAGTAAACATATTTATAAACCTCTTTCGGGTATCGCATATGTCCTATAATGTTATTGAAGGGATATCAAATCTATTTACATATGTTGATTTTATTTTGTGGGCTAGCGTTGGTAATTTATTGAAAGTCCCATCAATGTAGCAATGTAAAGAACTTTTGGAAATCCTGCGATCTTTAATTTTATTAAGTTTTTAATTTTTGTTTTAAATATTACGTTTTTCGTTTATATAAATAAAAAATCACTACTTTATGACGACGAAAGAAGATCGAGTATTACTTGCATATCGTTCTCATTTATATCAATTCTCGCCGCCATATTTTGTACGCAACCGACACCGTCCCTCGGAGCTTGTGCTAGATTTTTGCACGAAAGTGCAAAAACTCGGCATTATATTTACCAATGAAACAGCGCACACTAAAATCCCCAATGAAACACATAGTCCGCGCCTAGTGCGCACTCAGTGCGCAGAAGTTCTCCCAATGAAAAACGCTATAAGGCCTGATTGCATCAACGTTACTTTGATTTTAAGCGAGGTTAAAATCCTTTCTGTCTCTGTTTCTTTCTGATTTTAAAATAAAACAGATAAAGTTTTAAATCTCGCTTAAGGTCAAAGTGACGTTGGTGCAAAATCAATCAATCCGGGGATAAATCATATATTAAAGAATTTTACAACAGTTGCAAAGCTGCCTTCTTCGCTGAACATATTGAATCCTATTCATTTTGAAAAAAATCAATTTCCCATTAATTACAATTCGTCGAAAACAGACGGACTACGAAAATTCACTGATTAATTCCCATTGGATTGCAACTTGTCCGATTAAAGTCTATTCAAAAGCAATCCTATAAAAAATTATTAAATCCTATTTATTTGAAGGAAATGTAAAATATCTTATTAATTTTTGTTTCAGCACTTTCTTGTATACATGGATGTATATGCCAATACAATCCCATTTAGTCTGTTCTGATTTGAAAAATAAATAGGAAAATATTGAAAATTTCCAAAGCATTAATCCGATTAAAACCGATTTCAATTATACCAATTGTTTCAATCGGAAATTCACTGATTAATTTCCATTGGATTTGGCATTCGTAGTTTGTCCAATTAAAACCTATTGGAAAATAATTCTATAAAAAACTATTAAATTCTATTCGAAGGAAGTATTTTATTAATTCTTGTTCAGCGCTTTCTTGGTATTATGAGTACATATATGCCAATACATTCCATTGTGTCTGCTCCGATTTGAAAAACGAATAGGAAAATATCAGTCCGATGCATTAATCCGATTAAAACCGATTCAAATTTTCCTAATTGGTTTTAATCAGAAGTTTTAAACAGAGAATTGTTCCTACAATAACAGTTACAGTTGTGCAAAAAATGATATACGGCATTATTGCATTAATTATTATATATGCGACTGTTAATTGTCAATCAAAGAGGAAATAAGATAAAGAAAATAGAAAGCCGCTCTATTAATTATGTATTTTTTATTTAACATCAAAAGTAATGACACTTGGGTTGTATTTGTATCAGTTTGCAATGTAATTTAATCCACGTGTGTATATATTGTGTGTATGTGTACGCGTGTGTGCGTGCACGTGTGTTGCGTGTAAAAACAAAATTTATCGAATAATAATTATAAATTATGAAAAAGAGAATCGTCCATGAGAATTATATAAATAACTACTGAACGATGTATAATAAAGTGTCATTTCCGAACATCTCTCGATCTGTAACCGGGTGTTTCTCTACACGCGATGTATAAAGTGGACGTGTGTGTGGCATGTACGCGACGCTTCAAATGCAAAAAAGACAAAAAAGAAACAGAAAAGAAGAGTGTGGTAGACCTATGACATAAAAAAGCGTTCCCTTCTCTAAGAACGAGACCGCCTTTCGAGGTCGAGGTTCCTACCATTCGCGCGCGCGATCTACTTATTCGTTTTTAATTATTTAAAATATGTACAGTATATTAATAAAACGTCATCCGCCTTCGTCTCTTCCTTCTTCTTCTTCTTCTTTTTTTCTTTTTTTTTTTTTAAGATTTTCCTTAATCATTCAATGATTCCGACGCGGTATGCGGCGGGCTGTGCAGGCGCGCAGCGTCAAAATCCACCAGGGATTTTCCTAACAAATGCTAAAAATTCTCAAGTTTTTGTTTTCGAATTGTGGGAAAAACGAAAGAACTATGTTTCTCATGAATTGAGTGTGTATACTGGTGTATATGTATATGTATCTCGATCGCGGAGAGACTCACGGCGCTCGCTCTCTCTCTCTCTCTCTCTCTCTCTCTCTCGCTCGCTCGTTCGCTCGCTCTCGCTCTTTCTTTCTCTCTCGCTTTCGTCTTCGAAAAACGAAGAGCTGCGCATGGAGCACCACGTGCCACTTGTCATTTTATCCGGAAACACGCGGGAAAGAACAGAGAAACGAATGCGATAGTCGCATCTAACGATTGATCCACCTCTAAATCGCGCGCGCAAATATATGAAAGCGTAACACTGTTCTGCACTCCATGGATAAGCTTGATGCATGCGCGTGAATAAGCATGTAAGCGCGGCGTCGTCCCGCTCAGTCCACCGCAAAAGGATCGTGTGGTCTTAGACCGAAACTTGCTCCTCCCGCCTGCCGTATATCTGCTTTCAATCACTGCTTCTCTTTTTTTCTTCTTCTTCCTCCTGCTTTTCTTCCCCTCTACCATCGCATCTTTTCTACTTTATCCTTAATTTCTTTTTTTTTTTTTTTTTGTTCGCTTATACGTACTTTGTTTTTTTTTTCTTCAACAACACGATCTAGACTAAACCATATATAATAATTACATCTAATAATATCTTATTGTAACATGTATTATTATTTATTATTTATCATTATTTATTTATTCTTACTATTATATTATTAATAATAATTAAATTATATTAGCCTAAAGTAAAGAGGCTGCGCACGACGGCAAAGCTTTTTTTGGGCTCCTACGGCTCCCCGGACACGGAACACCCTGTCGACAACGCTGCGGATCCTCTCCGTAGCTTTAAAATTATCCAACGCTCCCTTTCTCTTCTCGCATACACACGCACAGGTACTTACATGCTCCTCTCTTTCATTCTCTCATTTTCTCACCCCCTCCCTCCCCCTCACTCTCGTCATCCCGTATTTTCGCATGCACGTTTCCATATTGGAAAAAACGGTGATTCACCGAAGGTGACAATCGCGCACGGAACGTCTTAAATCTCCGCATTTTCGTTGTGACAGAAGCGATCGATCTACGTCGGAGAGGTAAAATCGAGCTCTACTCCAAATTCCGGTTTGGCTGCGTCTCTTTCGTCTAAGTTACAGTTTTCCTCTGTAAAACAGGCATAGCAGCTGGAGAAGTGATAGTAGTTAATTGGGGATCGGCGTCAATCGATCTGGAAACGCCGCGGCTGAATAACGTCCGAATCGATAGACCTCGCGGTATTGTTGATCTCGATGACAGCTGGTGAATTAGTTGTACGAAACGCGTCGCCAATTCCAGTTCCCGACATACGGATTCGTGCGCGTCTATCCGACGCCTTTCCTTCTCGCCCCCGTGACTCGACTCGAGAGAGAAATGCATATATATCACGCGACGCGACGCGACATTCCCTTTAGACATCTCTCTCAGAGAGACGTCTTTGAAACACCTTTCAGCTGATCGACGATCTGCGGGGACACGGTTCGCGCGACCTCCCGCGCGCGTAACAGAGAAAAGTCGCGAGAGGTCGAGAGAACGCGCGCGCGCGCGTCGTTTCCTTTCGCATGTTCGTCCACACCGTGTCCACACTCGTAGCGAGACTCGAGGCAACGACCCACCGAATGGAGGGAACCGGCGAAGGAAGAAACGTCTCGCGTTTACGCGCATACAGGACAGGACAGGACACCTCGGGAGAACACCTCGATTATTGAACACTTAGGGTAGTTTTGGGGCCTGGACCGCCGAGCGAGCGTTACATCTCCGCTCATCGATCCGCGTTCGCGTACGCCTGCATAATCTTGTTCAACGCGATTTCCTCGCGGTTACTATATAATACGTCGTTGTAACAATATAACCGCCATCGCTCCGTTCTCTTTGCGAAGCAATACAGTTACATATATGTGTAAGCACGCTCGTCACGAATGCAATTTCACGAAGAACGTTATTGATTCGCAAAGAAAACGGAATGATTGCCGTCCGATCGCTACGAGTGTCTTTAATCCACGACTCCTTTAATGATAAATGACTCGAGGCGATCTTTTCAAGCACGATTATTCGCTCAGATATCATCCACCGTTAAAGGGAACTCCGTTCAGAAATTCTTAATCCGCGGAAACCCTCTCGCCAACGAGCAGCGCAATCGCGCGCAATAAGATTGAGAAAAAAACTCCCGAGGGTAACGAGCAGGGAGAATATATTCGGTTGCGAGATTGCATCGATGAAAAGTCTCGGATAGTCCCGGCCCGAAAAAAGTCGCGTGGCAGGCATTTTAAGTCACGGTTGTGTTATTTCGACACTACACGCACAACGCACAACGCACATACATGCGCTCACATATCTCACATAAAACACGGACAGCGCGCTCGCCAGTTGGCTGACAGAAATCGCGAATTCGCTGCTATACAGGGCGTTCCGCGTTGTGGGGGGGTCAATGATTTTTAATTTATAGCGAGCTGTCCCGCTCTGGCATTTTTAATCTATGAAAAACTAAGAGAAGGAATTTTTATATATTCTTCATTTAGCTTTTATCTAAGTAAGAACGTTTCTTTTTTCACTTCTTCTGTTCCGCGCGCGGCCCTTCTCTTTCTTGTACAGTTTGCACAGTGCATCATAATAATACAAAGTATCCACGGTATTCGACGTTAGCCGTCTTATCCTGCTGTATTGAATATTTCTTTCTCTCTCCCTCTCTCTCCTTCACTCTCTCTCTCTCTCTCTCTCTCTCTCTCCTCCCCCCTTCTCTCTCTTTACTCCTCTACGCGCAAGCATTAATTGATAACATATTTCGTAATTTATTAATTTTCTCAGTGGCATGCAGTGAATTCTCCTTTTTTTTTCTTGTTTATCCGATTCGCTGGCAACCAGACCACGATTTTTCATTGTTCTACTATCCGCACGTGTAATTAAATAACGTATCGCTTATTAGTCCGTCTTCGTCAATCGGTATATAGTGATTCAATTGAGTTATTATATATATATATA
>NW_017305445.1:128779-130530 GCF_001594115.1 Trachymyrmex septentrionalis
ACATATCTTCGCCCACACATTGTCTCTACCTCCTGCTGTTCGATTTCGATAAAATGAACCTTACCGCCTATCCTTTCTCCCGTTCTGCCTCCTCGTGTCGCGTGTGTTAGTGTGATATTAACCTCACGCTAAAAATTGTAACTACTGAAACTACGCAATACGTTTTTTGCCGTTTTTTTTCCTGATAGCTATACGGATTAAGACTCGAAACCGAATGTATGTTTATTAATAATAATGAATACTGAGAATGCGGTTTTATTTAATTATATTTTATTATTTATTTCATTTAATTATATATCATAATTCTCTTTCTCTCTTCCTTTCTCTCTCGCTCTCTCTCGCTCTCTCTCGCTCGCTCGCTCTCTCTTTCTCTCTCTCTCTCTCTCTTTCTCTCCCTTTATTTAGTTATTTTATCATGACGTATGACTATAGATCATACCCGATATTTGTTATATCAGGTCCTTCGTTACAATTAACAATTAATTTTCGTACGAAGTATTTCAGTGTTACGCGAAATTCCTAAGATTTTTTTAAGGATTCTCCTGTTACATTGAGCACTTTTTTTGTTTGCTCTTTCACGTCGATCTCTGATCCTTTTGTTTTTCAGTGAGTCTCTCGTCTTCCAGATAAAGTTCTTTTCAATGGAGGACGTGTTGTGTGTGCTGATCTTAGCATACCGATATTTTGCGCGCATTGATCGACGATCAATGAAAGCCTATTACGAAGTTTCTTAGTAACGCAAAGATGTCTACGATAATACGCCACTAATAGTAAGAAGTCGCGTGAATGTAGTAAATCGCATCCAACATACATAAAGACGCATGTGATTCCGTAATTCTCTATCGCGCGTAAACGCCCCGTCTTTCTCGAGTATGTCCACTTCCGCTGCCGTTACAGATTTCCGTTCTCATTGCCATTTCGGCTTCCTTTTTGCATTTCGTCGTGTTATCACGATTCTTTAGGCCTAACACTCGTACATCAGTTGCGCTGTGCGGCGGTGTATCAGTCAATTCGATTTTCTATTTCATTCTCTCGTTCCTTCGTTCCATCTTCGAGCGACGCTCGCAGAATATATATCGCATACAAAATTTGACAACGGCAGCATCAGTCGTCACCTGGAAATAAGCTCCGTAATCATGTTGTAATCGCACGCGGAGCAGAAAGCGCGGCTTCCCGATCAGCATCGTTTCCATAATAGGAATGATAGAATTCCTTCGACGATGTGCCTCCTCCGAGATAGTCGAAGTCGATAGTCTCTCGAATACCATATCAATTTTTGAGACTGCGAAAATTCGACACGCGCGTGCAAGCAATTGACAGCAAAGCCAGAACAACGAGCGTGCTCTTTGTACCTCGCGCTGTATCTATATAGCACTAGAGGGTCTTCGTGTCTGTATAATCTCGAGCCTTTTTTATCGTGAGGACGCAAACTTGGTGCATCCTTCGTTGTTCACCCGTTGCTCTCTTGACAGACGTGATTCGGACAGACCCAGTAGCACATCCCTTGTGAAATGTGTTACATCTGTTCAACATGAGTGATTTACTTATTTTTCTTTTTTTTTTTTCAAGTATATCTCTCTCAGGTGTGAGTAGGCGTCTCATTCTTTCTCAAACTCTCTCTCTCTCTCTCTCTCTCCCTCCCTCCCTCTCTCTCTCTCACACACTCTCTCCCTCTCTTTCATTCACTCTCTCTCTCTCTCTCTCTCACTCATTTACTCACTCACTCACTCACTCACTCACTCACTCACTCA
>NW_017305445.1:130630-134588 GCF_001594115.1 Trachymyrmex septentrionalis
CCTCCCTCCCTCCCCCTCTCTCTCTCACACACTCTCTCTCTCTCTCTTTCATTCACTCTCTCTCTCTCTCTCACTCACTCACTCATTTACTCACTCACTCACTCACTCACTCACTCACTCACTCACTCTCTCTCTCTCTCTCTCTCTCTCTCTCTCGCTCTCTCTCTCTCTCTCTCATTCTTTCATTCATTCAGTCATCTTCTTGCGCGCGCGTTCTGCATGCGTGTGATTTAATCCTTTTTGCGTCTAATAGTAAGTTTCTTGTTCAAGCCAGCCGCCTGGATTTCGACGGAGATAGAATCGTCTCGTTTCATCGTAGATGAAGATAGCAAACATGAATGGCAGGGCTGGCAGCCACCATACGAATCTGCAATGTACATGAATTACATGTTGCTATTTTTTTATGTTGCGTCGCATTATAATACAATGGCTATAACATTAATATTGCAATCTTTATACATATATGTTACAGCAAATATACAATATATGGCCAAAATACTAAATATAAAATTATTTTACTTTAAATACGAATCGCCATTACGGTCTGAATGTTAAGATGTTGAATTATTATATATATTCACACACACATTTAAATGAATTCAAAATTATTTTATTACACATTATACGACAAAAGATATAAAAATGAATAAAAAATACGTACTTTAGTGGGAACATACGAAGACCCTTATCCATACCGGGCGTGTAACTTAGGAACGCAGCGAGGGCGGTCTCGAATACGAGACCAAAGTTCAGAGCCCAGTTTCTCATTCCTTGGTGAATAATAGAGTTGCGACGTGTTTTGCAAACAATCAAATCAGCCCACTGCACAATTACGATCGACACGAAGAAAGCTGTATGGCAGGTGAACTCCAGCGTTTTACGGTCTCTATATGTCTGTTAGTAAAAAAATTAATTTAAATAATCAGTCATTTTTTATATTTACTTTTCTAATTACTCTATTTTGCAACTCATTGTCAGTCGAGAAATTCCGAATTCATATCTAATATAAATTAACTTTTCCTACAAATAATTAAGAAATTTGTAAATATTATATTAGAAATAATTGTAAGACTGAACCTGGAGAATATTTACGTGATATATTTTTTTATCGATTGACGAAAAAAGATTGTTTTTTTATTGAGAATAAAATATCAGTTTTCGCTCATCTCAATTTTTCTCGATATTTGATCGATTCTATAGGTCTATTGTATTATCATATTTACCCATTCCTGACCATAGCTATCGGTGAGATCATTGATAGCCTTAGAGTCCCATTGCTTCCGAATGCCAAACAGATACATAGGCAGGAATCCATTTTCAGCCATGATGACAAAGTAGACGAAGAAGCCGGCCGCGGCTTGAATCATACCGATTTGACCGTATGCCATCGAAATAAGCCTAGATACAAATAAATGCGTCAATGAATTTTTTATCCCTACGCAATATTAAATTATATACTCAATGTTAGCTTTCGAAGAATCCTTCTTTTTGCAGAATTTGATTCATTACATTAAAAACAACGCGAACATTTTATGCTTAAAGAACAATCTCCTCAAATTTTGAAAAAAATAAATACGAGTATACAACTCAATCAAAGCTTTCAATCGAAGAAAATTAGCATCTGCAGGGATTTTACACTTGGCAATTTTTTCGATTTTGAATAGCAAAAAGAAGTGACATGTTTCAGGACTCTTCGGAATCTAGGAAATCTTCGTCACATCAATAGTCCAACTTTGATGTTATTTCTAATAATCTAAGTTCGTGTTAAAATTATGAAAGCCATAGTTACCGGTTAGGGGCAAAATGCAGATTACTTACCAATAGGTAGATTGTTAACGATCGATTCTTGACAGTGAAGCATGCCACACAGAGCAGACAGATCAGACAGACAGACAGATCAGACAGATAAACAGACAGACAGACAGACAGACAGACGAGTAGACACAGCTATTGTTTGTCAATTCTCACGATGGCAAGCTGCACAGTTCACAGTTTAAAGCTGCTCATTCTCGGTTAATATTTCGCACTACCAAAGCTTAGTCCACGTATATTTTCAGATTGATTTGTGAGTTAATGTTACAACAAAGTAATCTACTAATTGGCGCAAGTATGTTACACTGTATCAAAAATTTCAAATCAAAAAGATATGTCAAGTCCAAGATAATAAATAATACTTTAAATATGATTTTATATCTCATATTTAACATCTTACAATCGACAGACTTAATCTCTGCTCTTCCTCTGAATGCGATTCAATACAACAATCTGGCTAAAAAATCTTTCTATATATATTATTATCAATATAATATTATAAATAATTATATTATATTAACATTCATTGGGAAATTAATTAAAAGATTGTTATCACAAGCAATATTTAATTCTAATTGTAACAAAATTGAAAAGATAGATACATTTCTTACTTTTTTAAATCACAAGTGCAATTATAATCGTCAATTTACAATAATTTACAATTAACTAGACTATTAATATGACAGTTTATAATTAACCAGACTATTGATATGATCGCAACTGTAGTGTAGCGTTTGTTTCTTCCCTGCAGCTAAATATTGTCAATATTGTATTAAACTTATTGTTACAAGTTACTAATCAAATCGCGTAAAATCAATACTATCATAACTATCATGAAAGCAGTTAATACGAAAAACGTGCAGCGAGTATTTGTGCGCAGTTAAGCTAAGGAAGCAAGTCGTATGCGATTGCGACAGATTAATCGTAATTAAATTAATCGTAATTGAATTAGTAGCTGACTTGTTAGATACAGTGGAAAATGTAGAAGAGTTTGTAATTAACGGATTAGTGTTCGCGCAAGCGTGCCAAAGGCATCGCAATGACAAATGTAAAGAAAAAAAGATTGCGGCTCGGACAATACAATAAAATTCCCGGCGTTGAGGCAATCGTCGAATGCGATAAAGCGGCAGAAGCCGGTAATTGCAATGTGATCCGCGATGGATCACGTTGTTCGCGGAAGAGAAAGAGGCTGCCCAAGCCGTGCATGTCGAGTTTTCAAAAGCTGCTCCCGGCGCCGACTCCCATAACTGGAGCTTGTTGTCTAACGTCAATAAGAAGTGTAAGAAAGTGAAAGATTAAAGATAGCGAAAAAGAGAACATTCGAGGCGAAACGTGCACTCCGCGGAAAACTCGTCGGTAGCTCGAAAATTCGCCGTTTTGCCGGCGAATATTTTCCGACGACGTTAACCCTCTGTTTACCGTAGATATTCATTAGACCTACATTTGTCTCTGGACATTTGTCTCTGTTACCTTCTCTAGAAAATTTGTATAAGAATTTGTATTGTAAGAATATACATAAGACGATATGCATTAACGTAAAAAGATGTCATAAAACCAGAAAATCATATCTTTTATATTTATTAATGAAAAATTTAAAAAACTTATATTATAAAATAAAATTTTATATATTCCAACGTTTTTTTTATAAAACAAATCTCCAGAAAAATAAATGTAGGTCCACTGAGCCAGACAAAGGAAGACTAAGGAGCGATGCTGTCAATATGGATCAATTTTTTTCAATTTTCTTAAATGTACAATTTTTTAGTATCTAATGTCTATAATGACTAACTAATCAGTTATTGACAGCAATGAAGTTTCCAGTGTTTTCGCCCGCAATTTGCGCGCGTACATCTAGTGCAACGATTAGAAAAAGTAACATGTATATAGTTGAAGCTAAATGATGATCGCAGATGTTAGTCGTTGATCGGATTTTTAGGTGTATCTAAAAAAAGCATTCGGCATTCTCAACATCTGAAAACTGTTCTCTATAGGTAAAACTTGCTTGTGCTCTATGCTAATCAACTAGATTTTTAAAGTCGGATGTCGTTTATTTGCTAACGCAGAGTGTCTACCGAGTATGTTACACTTGCAGCTAAGAGCTTTCCAAAAAAAAAAAAAAAAAAAAAAAAAAAAAAAAAAAAAAAAA
>NW_017305445.1:134688-139558 GCF_001594115.1 Trachymyrmex septentrionalis
AGAAAAGTTAGGATTTCTATTATTTTACCAACGATAATCTCAAAAACTTTACGCGGAACATAATAATTTTATCCTTCGACCAATTCCCTTCTGCAGCTAAAAAAAGTGTGTAACGTTTTTACAAAAAAATAAATTTTCACGAAAAATGAGAAGTAGACAGTGATAACTCTATCATGTCGCCAAAATCAGTAGACACTCTGTTAGGTATTGTTATGTATCAGGTGTTATGTGTATACATTGTGATCCAAGTTAGAAGTGCACAATAGTCGTCCCAGGTCAGTTATTACTGCGTCATGCAGGTGAATAGAGTGCGGCCGGCTTAGACAATGCCAGGACGGCTAGTTACTTCTAACTCGGTTCACAAGCACATTCATATGTACGGGTGTACGTACATGTGTAAGATCTATTATCGTCAGAGCAGTCAACTATTATCGAAAACGCGACGCCAACGTTGTTCACCATCAGTAGTAGTTACTATCGATTAACCCTTTGTTGGACAAATACTAGCTAATCTATCGCTTCTAATCTATCTGTAAGTACATCAGTATTAGTAGAACATCAGGCAAGATTCGCGCATGCTGGGAATCGAATTTTCCGGTTATCGCTTCTACTTGCCAAGCAAAGGATCAATCACGTCTGACGGCCCTGGCGGGTATGCTTCTGTGTGTGTGTGTGTGTGTGTGTGTGTGTGTGTGTGTGTGTGTGTGTGTGTGTGTGTGTGACGTGTGGATACACATGTGTGTATGTGAAAACAAGTAGATAGTAGTGACAACGGTAAAACGTGTATGTGAGTTGACACGGACGTAAGTGCAATAGGTTTCTGTTGGTTTCTTTTATTAGGTGGGTAATTGGGAGACCCACCTTCGGTTGACTAGATTGTCTCTGTAAGGATCGCGTGGCTGCCGTTTCATAATGTCCGACTCCGGTGCCTCGTAGGCTAGCGAGATGGCCGGCACCTGCCATCCACCACTGATTAGAAAGTGTGCTAACTACCCCCTCACCGCATTATAAAGAAGTTATATGCAAGAGATATTATACCATTATTGGTACTTTGTGCACATACACTCTCGATAACGTGTATGTACGCGCAGTGCGAGCGAAAGAGACAGAGGGATTTGGAGATCGCACAGTTCAGCGTCGATCACGTATATTACCGACAATATTACGTTTTCATAATTCGGGAATTTCATGCGAAACTTCCGAAAAGATGATCTTTCAAGGTGCTTGACCGGTTCCATCCTAAACGCAGCCTGTCTTACAGTTAGAAATTAATTGCTCTTGCGTACGAAAATTGCGTTAGAAAATAGTGCCGTAAAAATGCGTTAGAAAATTGCGCCGAAGTGTAGCGAAGAGGACCTGGACAGTAGCGAATACTGGCGAGTGTATTTGTGCATTGGGTTAGGCGCTGCGTTTAGACAAGACGGCCTAGAAATGGCCCGAGAGAAAGAAATCGTTTGTGCTATATCTGAAGCAAGTGAAAAAAGAATCAGAATTAGAATTATATACGCGGACCTTCCGTCCTTTTTCCACTTTAACGTTTTCACGCTGCGAATCTCCAATCATTTTTGTTACCATTGGCTCTCACGGTCTCCGATTGAATTATTCTCAGCGATGCTCGATGAATCACGTATACTTATATACATTTACAGGGAGATAAAAAGAGTTACAATAATTTCAACATCATAACAGTTTCCAGCAAACAGTTTTGTTACTGCAAAATTCGCTATAAGTACTCAATTTTTCATTGATATTGGAATAATAACAATTTTCTTTAAAGCTAACATTACCAAAGCTTACAAATTGAAAGGGCTAAATATAAACGAGATAAGTGGATATCATCATCGAACATTTCTGAGAAATGCAGGTGAAAAAGATCCCTTCTCTTTCGTGCACTTCAACTGAGTACGACCTCAAGCACTGTTTTCGTTAATACTGCGGCGCAACCCCCTGATGCACATAATCGTTTATCTTATTTTGTATCACGTTGTCGCAAAAGATATACTACCAAGCTCTCTCTAACGAGTCATCAAATGATTTTCAAACAACAGAATTACGCTTGTGCACGAGGGGGCTACCACGGCAATTTCCTACTTCCAATTAACATATACATATGAATTTCCCCGGTTAGCAAATGTTTTTGTAAAAGTATATCAGTCGTTTCAGCACCCATTAGAAAGTTGCCAGTCGCAGAGTGGGTAGAAGGCAGCGGCAGTAGGCAGCGCATTATAGAATAAAACGTGAGAGGACTGTAAAGAATAAAAACTGCAAGAAAAGTTCATGACGCTCTAAAATATACAAAAGTGTTTTTCTCTTTTGGCGGTGATATATAAGTGGCAAGTAATGAACAGTATAAGTAAATAGTAAGTATAGTATAATAGTAGTAATATATAGAGGTAGTAGCAGCGGCAGCTGTGATATAGTAGATAAAAATAGTAATGGCAATAAAAATTCATAACTATAAGTAACGATGCTGGCTTGTGGTTGTAATAATAATGATAATAATAAGACTAGTAGACGAGGACAAGAATGATAATAGTAATAATTACTGAGCATCAAAGATTAATGTAAATATATATATATATATATATATATATATATATACATATCTATATACATAATATATACCACTCCTGAAAGAAGATTGCCATAACTCAATTTTTTATTTTCACCTTTGTAATTGCAGGAAATGCTACTACATGAGTTGCAGTATATGAAAATCTTTCATATCGAAACAAAAAGTGATACGTTAGCTTAGCTGCCTTAGAAAATCGCGCGTATCAAGTAGTTCTCTTTTACAAAAATTTCATTTTTTATTTGTGGTAATGCTCTTCCAGGAGTATGCGATATATGTACGTGTAAGATCGATTAGAATTTAACTAATTGATTAAAACTTAAGTTTCGTCGACCAGTGCGAAACATTTGTTAATTTCCACTATCGATATGCAGTTCGCGATGCATTTGGAACGAATCCTCGTTCCATTCTGCCTTCCCTAAACGATTGCGTCGACGAAACTTGCTACATTACGAAATGACTAAGAACGATCGTTGCTCAACCGACGATGAAAGAGGAAGAAAATGAATCGTTTGATGCAGAGCCTATTTTTCTAAGAAAAATCCGATAAATTCTACAGAAGAAAAGAGAAAGAAGTTGTTGTTGCAAAAAGAGAAAGAGAAAAATTAGGAAAGATATGCAATGCGCGTCACACAAGTGTAGAAATTACACGACAAACCTGCGGCTGTTCTGCATCTATCGATTCAATCAATTCAGCTGATTGTAGGTATATAGCTTTATTATAGCTTTATTTGCTGCATAAAATTAATTTATATATCTGCGAGACAGAAGCAAATAAATAAATCTTTAGATACAATATCCTACAATTTCATCAAAATTGTGATTCCGTTTAATTTGGACACGCAACAATCATGTTCTTGTTCATACGTACACCGCGTTAGACTATCAGGTGAATTTTCACTAACAATAAGTCGTAATAAATGAACCAATTCTAAGTTGAAAAGAAATGTCGTTTTCCTGAGCGAGGCGCAGCAACGATAAAACCTGGCTCGAGACAATAAAGGCAGCCAGGAATAATATGGAGGTAGATAGAACAGAGGTAGAGAAAAATGATGAAAAAAGAAAGAGATTAAAAGAAAAAAAGTCACGTTTCCTATGTGCAAACCGACGTATGAATGACAATTCTATTCTATATCGTAATGCTGTTCTACTCAAATGTCTACGGAAAAAGAGAGATAGAGAGAGCACTACCGTTTACTCTATAAAAACATTTCGGGCTTCCAGAACGTGCGAAACTTTCTTTCTTATCGTTCGATCTTTATGTTCGAATCTTTGTGGTACCGACAACGACGCGGAGCGGATTCGCAAAGTGTAAGTTGCACATTTATGATAAACATCACACAATATTCACAATACAATATACAAATTCCCTTGCATTCCTTGATACTTGTATCACGATGTAGAGAGGGAAAACTCAGAAACTTGCAGCGACAGGGCGCAGTACGAAAGATGATATGAAAAAAGAATATAGAGTTAGAGTATATAGCTGAAGGAAAAATAAATTCACATAAAAACAGCGTGCACGCACGCGAGAGAAGACAGAGAAAGAAAGAGAGAAATGAAAGGGTTAGATGATGGAAGATGAAACAAAAAAATAAAGATTTTCAAATGGGGAAAAAAGGCGAGATTAGTAAAATGCTGAAGGGGCCGATCATGCGAGTTCTTCACAACGACGTTCATCTATTCGTGGACGTCTCAGCAACCCATATACACCTCAAGCCAGTGGCAAACCAGGACAGATGACGACTGCAGCGAGGAATTATAAAACGATGGGAAATTGAGCTCAAGGAGAATAAAACTATAGAGATACTAAGTATTAGAGAGTTAGATATGTAAAGAGAGAGAGAGAGAGAGAGAGAGAGACAGAGAGAGAGAGAGGGTGAGAGAGAGAGAGAGAGAAAGAGAGATACAGAGAGGCTTTTATGCGATTGGCTTACCTTAGATGTAACGAAACAATACTAATACGACCGAGGATCGTCATGATGGAAGCGCCTGTGACCGTTAATATAAAAGAAAGAGAAAATTCTTTGAAAAGGAAAAATTCACGATTGCCCGTCTTGTAATTAAGTCGTCTCACTTTTGGTGAAAAAAAGTACTAAAAAAAAAAAAAGGAGAATACATGTTAAAATATATATCATAAGAGTTTACTTTTTTCGTAAGATAACAGCGTAATATTACCATAACAATACAATTCTTTCAGAATTTTATAAAAATTCTGAAAAGGTCGACGACAAATCATAGACGAGCAAGCGTCGCTTAACCAAACTCAATCCAGCTTATTGTTAGAGCGAGGATATA
>NW_017305445.1:139658-141225 GCF_001594115.1 Trachymyrmex septentrionalis
TGTAATATTACCATAACAATACAAAAATTTTTATAAAAATTCTGAAAAGGTCGACGACAAATCATAGACGAGCAAACGTCGCTTAACCAAACTCAATCCAGCTTATTGTTAGAGCGAGGATATACGAATAGAGAGAAGAACAGACTGAAAATAAAGCTCGCGTGTCTCCCAGCGACCAAACACACCTTAGAGCATTGCATATGCGTTGATCTGCGTGTACCATATCCCGTTATTACCTTATTCACGTTTTGTCCTAGCGTGTCCGACTCGACAACTCGAGCGATAGGCTTGGCAAATTAATCCCTACATCGCGTGAATTTTATCAAACGACCTTGGCAATGACCAAAATAGTTGAAGTATTTTAAAAAGGGGAAGAATAATAATGGAAGAAAAAGCAAATTTTTACTGCATAGAGTACTTACAAAGACAATACTCAAAAGATAATAAGTATAATATCATCCAGTAAAATTAATATCTAGCGTGTAAAACAAATTAAGGAAAGTACATTATTTATATATAAGGAATCAATTTGCCCGCGAATCGGTGTTACTTCCCAGTTTACAATTCCTGTCGTACGTAGGTATCGAACGACGACGAGTAAGAGACGTATAGCAATATATGCATGTGCCTTCCCGCATCAAACTTTATGTCGTATATAATAGAAGATAGAACGCACTAACTACTAAAGTCGTCAATCGAAAAACGAAATATGTAGCCAATAGAGTGAGAGAGCGATCGCCGTGTGATTGAATTTCCGAAGCTTTACCCGATTTTCCAAAAATCCTTAAACAATTACTTGAGAAATTCATTAAGAAAGTTAGCAAGTTTTTTTTATCGAGATTTCGAAACATGTTTAAACTCAGCTCATCAATCGGGAAAATACCTCGAAAATACAGTGTATCATCACCGATGACTCTTTCGAATTACAAACATTCTGATGTAGCTTGTCAATATTCATTGTTGATGTGTTACCTTTCGTTAACTAGCTTGTCAGTGAAGGGGTTTCGTGGTTGTCGCTTCATAATATCGCTCTCTGCCTCCTCGTAGGCTAGCGAGATGGCGGGTACCTGACGTCACATTATCAAAGAGCTCAGTAATAACGCCAACAATTAAATAACAAGAATGTCTTCGGATGATGTTGAAGTAAGAATGTTGTCGTGTCGTTCGTTTTACTAAAAATTTAGTTATTAATCTCTTTCTATACAATCTGATATCAAAATCAATCTTAAGAAGATTATAATCGAATCGGTATCGACAGCATTCTTATGCACAATGAAGCATAGAGAATAAACAAAAGATAATCAACTGAAAAATAAAGAAACTTAATTGATTAAGAAACTGATTCTGAAAGGAATCAAGGAAGTTCAGAGGAAATTTGCGATATCTTGCGTGAATAAATAGTAAGCAGCTTATCTCGCAGAGATAAAGTTCCTGAAAAGAAACTTTAAACTATCTCTTGTTGCGATAAATATCTATTTCTATTCAAATGCAAATTTGTTGTTCATATTTTGACGTATTTTGTTTAATTAAAAAAAATTTTTTTAACCCCCCCCCCCCCCCCCCCCAC
>NW_017305445.1:141325-167476 GCF_001594115.1 Trachymyrmex septentrionalis
TTTGTTTTTTTACTCAAGCTCCATCAGCGCAATTAATCTAAAAGGAAGTAAAAATATTCAAGGATTAATCGATGAGAGTACAGGTTGCTGACCACCTTGACTGGTTCAAATGCATCGTAATCTATAAAAAAAGAAGATATCGTCGAACGAACTTTCGAGGAACTGTTGAACAATCGTCGTATCAGTAGTATTCCAAACATATCATGCTGGTACCTATCAATTAATTATAAGTGTCAAAGATTGATGGTATCTTTAAGAAACAGTTGTACCTTCGTGACTCCATATAAAAGTTATTATATGATGGAGGACGCGAGTGCTGAAATAATTCAATTAGCCAATAAGAAGGAAATCGAGTAACAACTTTGGAAAAGTTTTAGAGAACGAGATACGAAAGTCTCTTCCGAATATTGTTACTCGACTAGAATCATCGTTTTCATGTAGTATTTCATGACTCACCATGTCAGTTCCTAAATCGATGCAAAGAATGGTGACGGTACCCAACGGCAAAGGGATGTCGCAGAGAATGAATGCCAAGAAAGGCGAGATTTCGGGTATATTCGAGGTCAGGGTGTAGGCGATGGACTTCTTTAGGTTGTCAAAGATCAAACGACCTTCTTCTACGCCTGTTACAATCGAAGCAAAGTTGTCATCGAGTAAAATCATATCAGCTGCTTGCTTGGAGACGTCCGAACCAGCGATGCCCATAGCGACACCAATGTCGGCTTTTTTCAGAGCAGGCGAGTCGTTCACACCGTCGCCTAAATAAATTAAACATTTATACACACATTTCAATCATAAACAATTATTATATCACTATTAATATAATTCTCACATAAAAAATAAATTAGTGTATCGGGTTTGAATCCAATCAAAAAAAAATTCTAGTAAGCTTTTAATTCTAGCCAACATTTTCTTCGTAATATTAAGCAAAAATTCACATTAATTTTCCTTCGAGTAACTTACCAGTTACAGCAACAATCGCACCCATTCGCTGGCAGCCTTCGACGATGATGAGCTTCTGCTGAGGCGAGGTACGGGCGAACACAATTTCGGTGTGGTACCTGAGAATCTCGTCCAATTGGTCGGAGTTCAGTTCCCTGAGTTCGGTTCCGTGAATGACCGCGGCTTTAGCCTCGCGAGGATTTACTTCGGATACCGGAATATTTAACCGTTGCGCAATGTCCTCAATGGTTTCATTACCTAAAAAGAAAAACGGCAACAAAATTGAAAAGAAATAGATGAAATAAGTGAAAAAAGATTAATACTTTGCTGTTTATAAAAAAAATTTAAATGAGAACAATATGATTATTAATAGCAAATAATTATCCTATGCAATGTTTCAATTAAAATTACGCTATCGTCAATCAACAAGCTGGACATGTGTTACTATATTATCATAATTTTTACAACGCAAATTCAGTATTATCCTCCAATAAAACTACCTATAAAACCCAAGTTCCGTGTACAAATGCGATCGTTGTAAATCTTAAGTGCGGTCTATATATTATCTGAAATTACATCTCATTAAGAGATTAAACTCATAAAAGCTTCATAATCAAGATGGATGAATAAAGCTTCGAAGATCTCGCGGTTGCAGTATCTAATCTCGAGAATCGTCATCCGAGAATCGTTAATGAGATAATAAAATCGACATATAACGTGCAAAAATCTATACCTTCAGAGATGATGCCGACGGATTTGGCAATGGCTTTGGCAGTGATCGGGTGGTCACCGGTAACCATGATGACCTTGATGCCGGCGGAACGGCACTTGGCGACCGCGTCAGGCACCGCGGCCCGAGGCGGATCAATCATAGACATCAGGCCTACGAAGCGGAGTCCGTCGACTGGGAAATTGGGGTCGTCAGCATTGAATTTGAAGCCAACCGGGAACTTGTCGGACGGCAGTGTGTAATCACAGAAGCCGAGCACTCGTTCACCGAGTCCGCCCAATTCCAAGTACGCGTTATTGAACGCCTCCTTCATTTCTTCGTCGAGAACCTACGATATGAAAAGTTTAAATATTGAAAAAAAGATACAGATAGATAATTATTAGATAAATTTATTAGATAAATTACCTTTTCTTTGCCACCAATAAATATGGTCGAGCACCTGTCCAGTATCCTCTCGGGAGCGCCCTTCATCACCAAGAGATGTCTAGGATCGTTGGGATCGTCTGATTCGTGTATGGACACCTGATATTTATTAGTAGAATTGAAGGGAATCTCGCAGACTTTCTTGTTGCGTTTCCTAATGCCCATGACATCGCCTAATGCCAGTTCCATACACTTGAGCAACGCAGCCTCAGAAGCGTCGCCGTTAACCTCTCGCTTCAGAATCGGTTCACCGTCCTGGCCCGGCTTAAACTCGGCACGATTGCACAAGGTCGCAATCTTCGCCAACGCCTTAAATCCCGGACTAGTGCGGTCATATTGCAAGCCAGACTGATCTTCTGTGGTATCGGCATCGATAATCTGATTGTCGAACCACATGTGCGCCACCGTCATACGATTTTGCGTGAGGGTTCCAGTTTTGTCCGAGCAGATGGTCGAAGTCGATCCCAAAGTTTCCACAGCCTCGAGATTCTTCACCAGGCAGTTCTTCGAGGCCATTCGCTTGGCGGTCAGAGTGAGGCACACGGTCACAGTAGCGAGAAGACCCTCCGGTACGTTCGCCACAATAATACCGATTAGGAAGATGACGGCGTCAAGCCAGTGATAACCCAGAATGAAGGCTATGACAAAGAATGTGACGCCGAGGAAGACAGCGACACCGGTAATGAGGTGTATAAAGTGATGAATCTCTTTGGCGATCGGTGTCTCACCGGTATCTAAGCCGGACGCGAGACCTGCGATCCTTCCCATCACCGTCTGATCGCCGCAACAGATCACCATGCCTTTGGCCGTGCCTTCCACCGCGTTCGTCGAGAAGAACGCGAGATTCTTCGTTTCGAGCGGGTTCTCATTCGTGAACTCGGGCGATCTCGATTGCGGTTCGGATTCGCCCGTCAGCGAGCTGTTGTCCACCTTAAATCCACGGGCCTCAATAATCCTGATGTCGGCCGGTATCCGGTCGCCGAATTTAACCTCGACGACGTCGCCCAACACGAGATCCTCCGCCCGTAGGGTGAGTTTCTCACCCTCCCGGATTACGGTGGCGAATTGCGGCACCATGTTCTTGAACGACTCCATAATCTTGCTTGACTTGCTCTCCTGGTAGTACGAGAATATACCCGTGACTATTACGACCGCCGCGAGGACGATACCCAGGTAGAGATTGTCGTCGTTCGGGTCCTCGCTGGTCGAGGCCTGGATCGAGTACGCGATGAAGCAGAGAATTGCGCCGATCCACAGTAGGAGGGCGAAACCGCCGAACAGGTTCTTGCAGAACTTTACCCATTCCGGAGTCTGCTTCGGCGGCGTCAGGGCGTTCGGCCCGTCTCTTTCCAGGTTCTCCTTCGCTTTCGCGTGGCTGAGGCCCTATTATTATATTTATTTAGAAATATTACTAATTAATACATCTCTTTCCATTTGATCTGTCGATCGCTCATTTATCAACATTGATCAACGCCGTCAACTAATTACCATTTTAATATCTTTCCATTTGTATTTCATTCCACTTTTCCAGAAGAGAAACTATCGGTAATATTTTTTTTTCGTAGCGGCGTGGCAATCACATGTCAATGTCGATCGATGCAATCTCGAATCAAAATCTATTTCTTCGAAAGATTATCATCCCGTGATGTTAATCGCGTGATGTTACTTACGTTTTCGGGGTGCGTCTGAAATCTTTGATACAATTCCTCGGGTGAGACTTTGTGGAAGTCAATGTCCAACTCTTGCTTCAGGTCATCTAGGTTGTCCCCCCTCCGCTTTGGATTCTTCCGCCGCGACTGTTAACGGGAACAGATAGAGAGAAAAAGAGCGTTATCGAAAGATGTTTTCTGATAATATCTTCCCTGTACATCGACGATGTGTACACAACCTTAATATAACTACGATTACAAAGTATATTACCCCGACGCGTTAATTACCAAGATACTCTGATAACTGACAACAAAGTAGAAGAGAAATAGAAGATTATCAAAGCGTGTCGGATTACAAGAGTCTGAAAAGAGATTGAAAACCCAGCGACGAGTGAGAAGTCTTTGTAGCGGAAGAAATCGATTGCAACAATATCGTCGAAAAGCGAGGTGAACCGAACTGTAATGATATCTAACCGTAAGATGAGATAGAATTGCACTAAACTAGAACGATAGGAATGTTTTGGAGTAATGTAATGTCAGCAAAAGTAATTGATAAGTAATTAAGTTTCAGATAAGTAAAATGACGAAACTATAAAATAATGTAAATTCTCTCTCTCTCTCTCTCTCGCGAGCATTCAGTTAAGTGAGGACTCTTTTTTGTGTAAACTTTTTTATTGTAAACATTTGGTGTAATTTTATCTCATCTTACACATTGTTATTCAATGAAGTATATAAAGCTTTCCTTTCTTAAGAGAATATAATGTCGATCGAGTCAATTGAAATGCGATTATAACGCTATTCCAATCGAGACCTGAGCCACGAACAAGTAACATTTTTTTCTCATGCGTTAAGACAATTACGATACACAAAATTGATACCAAAATGAAAACACGAAAAAGCTGAAGATTCGAAAGTACGTAATAGCAGAAGGAAATTTCCTTCAAGAAATCTCCTATCAAGGCATAGATAGAAGAAAAGCGTTACGGCGTGAGTACAAGTTATTGCCATTGAAGAGACGATGAAGTTACAGAGATCAGCGTTAGAGAAAACGAGAAATGGAAAAAAAGAAGAGAGAAGAAAGATAGAAAAAAGATAATAGAAACAAAGAGAAAAGAGAGGAAGAAACGTCCCGTTTATCCCATCCGCTGGTCAAGAAAGAAGCATACCGGACATCCCAGTATCCCAGATATGTTAATCATATAGAATTCGTATGGAAACATAAGTCCATCTCTGAATATACCTTGTACATCCCATCTGCGGTTTTGTTGTCGTCACGAATGTTGGGTAACGTGGCGACCCTGTACGAATCTGAACGGCCATGCTGTAAAAAATGGGCGATAAAAAAATCATGAATAAATTATATGGGCATAATATAACAAAATACGAACAGTCAAAATAAACATACAGATAAGTATATATATATATATATATATATATATATATATATATATATATGGCAAAATTATAATTTAAAAATAATAATAATGTGCGAGCCGAAATAGCACCGTTTTTTATGTTTCTCACATAGATAAGGTATACGATCGACACGAATAAAACGCATAGTGTAGAGAACGAAGAAGTTCCATTTTCTTACGAAATCAATCAAACGTCGATCTCACTGCCCCTATATTGGATTGTCCGCTCCAAATTTTCCGTCACTTTGAAAACAGATCAAGATGTAATCTACAATGTGCTCTTTGCATCCTATTTTTTCATGCTTTTTATAATTTTCCTATCTTTTTGCCTTTCATCCTGTATCTTTGTTTTCTAACGCCCGAGATAAAGGTTAACGAACTTCTTGTCTCTCCGGAAGAGACAAGAAACACGCACTAAGACACATGATTGTCGCTAAAACGGTCGCAAGGAGGGAAAAAGGCAAGAAACAGGAAGCAAAGAGCACATTGTAAATTAGACTTAATAGTATTGTCATCCATTCGGATGGCGCCACGATTCAACGTCGCGATCCGAATGGATCAATTTTCTCACAGTGCTCGTACCGAGCGTCGTACGACCTTCTCATAAAAGAGAGAGAGAGAGAGAGAGAGAGAGAGAGAGAGAGAGAGAGAGAGACACGTGGCCGGCACGCATTTGACACGTGACGTTGGTGAGAGAGAGAGAGAGAGAGAGAGAGAGAGAGAGAGAGAGAGAGAGAGAGAGAGACGTCCGCGGTGCGCGGAACAGGCCCGATTTTCAAGAGCGACCTCGGTACGACCGCGTTCGGATAACGACCGCTTCCGGTAGTGTGCCGGTTCAATGGAGACACCACTCGCCATCGTCCACTATGCTCAATGCTCAATGGTATCCCGTAATCACGAGAGCCCACGATGTTCCGGCTTAACTTTTCCTCTCTGCGAATCAAGACTATCTATATACTTAACCGGAAAAATAACCAAGTGAGAAAAGAAATGATTACAAAATAGAGTCATTTATTCCATCGTCTGATTCTCTTCTTGTGTGTACACTTGTGTGTCCATGAATTTTGTGTGACTCATTAATTTCTTATAAAATTGATCGCGAAATCACAATATCTCTTGAGACGTAACTTGTTTTCTTTTATAAAGTAAACATATAACGTTAATGAAAGAAATGACTGCGAAATAGGAAGCAAACGAGTAAAGGAATGAATCGAACCGCCGACAAGATACTATTAAAGACCGTCAACCCTGAGTAAATTTTCGGCGATATAAAAAGGGCTCCAAGAGTAATTAAAGAACACTGACATTGTCGAGAATTGATATAAATTTGCTATTATTAACATAAATATTCGGCTCATACATTATTAAATTCATAATTTTTTATTACATAAATGTTCTACAAATAAATATGCATACTTGTGAAGCTATAATATCCTATACGTATATTGCAGAAAAGTTACAATTTTTTCTCTGCAATTATCATCTCTGTTGTCAAAGTTTGACGATAACACTAAAACCACAATTTTAAATGAAAAATCGAGCATTATTGAGTTCTAAATAATATGCATAAATACTATACGAATAAATCATATAATTAGTACAATATTATCAGTTTTTAACTCCTAATCATTTCAATATTCACAAGGACGCGAATTCCCGTAAAGATATCAGTCTTTAATAGTATCTCGTCGGTGATCGAACATACATCGTCTTATTTCTCGTCGTACGTTCATTAGTAGCTTCCGAAAAATATTAAACGGTTAATTATTGCCACGTGCAGCTTCATCATGTAGTAATATCTTTGAACTATCTATTGTCTCGACCATGAAAACCGACGATATTCTCACGTACCGGATGGACTAACTAACGAAACGCGAGACTCGTGACGCGGACGCGCTTACACGAGCGCAATTGCCGCGCGCGGCCGTTAATTCTGTCACGGCGCGGGCGGTTCGTTACGACCGTCGCAGCGATTAGATAAAAGACCAACGAGCCGGCAAATCGACGGTTACAATCGTAAAAATGTAACTCCGACTTTGTGCGTAACACGTCCGGTCTGCCGTCTGGTTCGCGCCGCGCCGCGCCGCGCCGTCATCGTCGGCTCGTATACGTAAACGATCAATTTCATAGGTATCATTACCTCTGGTCCATCGTCTCTCTCTCGCTCACGTCGTCATTGAGGAAGCACGATTATGCAATTTTACAGGTCACATACGCACCTCGCTGATTGTCCGTCAACGCACACGCACAATCGCCGGCGTTTGCGCGCCGCCATTCGTTGCGTAAAGTGCATTTCGACGCAAGTCGAAAATAAATAAACGAGACGTCTTTGCAACATAGTCTTAAAAAAAAAAAAATAAATAAATTTATTCGACACGAGCGCTCGCACCAAATTGCGAAATTAATATTTGACTTTCTTTCTCTTTGTTTGTTGCTAAATTCACTCGCGCTGGTTTCACACTGAAGAGCATGAAACGCGTCTCCGTAGGCGCAGGATGAACGCGATTTCGACCTTATGCTAATTTGCACGGGTCGGTATCATTTACGAGTTCACGGGTCGAGTTAGAGAATTGGCTTGCTGGAAGCGGAAGTGGCCGAGCTTTGGCGACGGGTAGGAAAACGCGACGAGCGATTAGATCGCATTCTAGGACTGCATTCGTTACGCAGCCCTCGAGATACGATATCGCATTCTGTATTTCCTGTTTCACATCTCTGTTTCATTGCGTATTTTTATGAAATGACTACAAACGATGTGATCATACAAAGCAAGATTTAATTCAATGCCAAATTGAATTCTGCTCTGTAAGTTTTTTGTGATACAAAAAATTTGGATGAAAAATAAATTGCTAATAGAGGGCCGCTATTCGCACTCTTTCAAGAAAATTGTTCATTCGTTTCATTCGTTTGTTCGCACTCGCTTCGGCCTAGATTCGGTTTTACAATTGAACATAAATAATATTATCTTTCTAACTCTAATCACGCATTATTGATTAACAATCCTGAGTACATTTTCATTTGGAAAAAAAAAAAAAGAAAACAATTGTAAATTCAGTCCACAAAACGAAATATCACTTACTTCGCCCAGTTTTATTTTTTTCAAATATATATATTTTTTGAAATATAACTGAATTCGATTTAACGGAGCATCTGCTATACGAATTCTTGAAATTTATTCGGAAGAAACGAGCGCACAGTGTTTCTTTTACAATTGCATAGAGGCATTGACTTAAGGCATTAAGGATTAACTTTCAACGATCGCGCCGCGGCGCCGGCGGCGACGTCGGCATCGACGATAATCGCGACGACGGCGACGCGGCAGTAACGGCGCCGCATGAGGGTCGACGTCGCGTATCGTTGCCAGGATCGTCTTGAAACACGTTGAGATCCTCTGCAACTTACAGTGCATTATCGATCCGTTAATACGCGATAGAAAGATTAGAGAGCAATTTTACGGCTAACACGCTATTACGTTCAACGAGCGCACAGTTTTTTTATGTACATCTTTTTATCTACATAAATATAAAATGAAATCAGATTTTCCTTTTTAGTTCTTAACTTCAGTCTTCGTTTCAACGCGCGCGACAGACCGTCACCAAATTGCGGTAGACCAAAATCCCTTTCATTCTCGTCTCCTCTTCTCGACAATTTCGAGTATGAAATATCCAAATATTCGAAGCGTGAATTTAAAGGGGGCGATCTATGATCTATTTGCCAGTTAAGCTAGGTGATGACACCATACCATTCAGGTTTATACTCGGATGATAATTTTCATAGCTACCATCTCTTCTCTCTCTCTCTCTCTCTCTCTCTCTCTCTCCTTTCTTTTCTCTTTCCTCGTTTCTCCCTACATTATCCACCCTACCGTTTTTTTTCTCCTTCACCCTTCCCTCCCTTCCTCTCTTCTCTCTCTCTTTTCTCTTCCTCTAACGTTTCTCACGATTCGGCTCTATTTCTCTCGAACCGTGGGTCGATGATGGCGATACGGAATCATCGGTGGAAACGCGCATGCGACCTACGACCTAGCCATCTCTAACGAGCGCCTCCCACTGTCACGGATCAATACCCAAGTAGGGCACCACCAGCGGCTCTATACGTGTTCTCTCTCCTTCTCTCTTTTCATGTCTCGTCTCGTCTTCTATGATCTTCTCTTGTATAGTCTTGTACAGTCTCGTCTCGTCTCGTCTCGTCTCGTCTCGTCTCTCGTCTTCACACGGACCATGGTGTACCTAATAATGTGCATAAGCACGTTGATTACATCGTGATCCCCACGATAGAGCGCACCCGGGAGACACACAAGTAGGACATCTTCCTACTTTGGTGCAACTTCCACCAAGTAGTCGAGATCACATTGAAATCAATTATCGATATTCGATAATATCGATATAGCATCGAGAGAATCGCACCGATAGACGTGCTCTTGACACTAGCCAAATTTATCCTGGTACATCAAAAATATAATTCTTTGTGTATCCGAGAATAATAAATGATTCACTTCGTAATGTTTACCATGTGTTGTGTAATTCCATATTACCGAACAAACTTTATTACACCGACAATGAGTGATATAACCTTACGATCCAAATTGACAATCATATATCGTGCAGCTAATCTTTTAACAAAATCGGGTTGATACTTATCAAGTTTACCTCTAATTGCCACCCGATATCTTCAATAGATAACGAAGCTCCAGATATCATCCGCCTTATAATAATAATAATGTATAAAAACTTTTTTAACACTGATTATTTATAGATGCATTGCAAAATTTGCCGTTTCCAGCAACTTTATAACTTAAAACAAGACAAGATATTATGTTTTGCAAATTTTCGAAAATTTTACAAACATTTAGACGCAATTATCATATCATTGTTTTATATCTAATATAAAATGTTCTGTATTTTACATACAAAAATTTCTGTAGCTCTTTACTCTATTCAAAATAAGACAAATGTAAATAAATAATTTACACAAATTAATTGCAAATAGAAATAAATTTAAAATGCAACAAATGACAGTAATATCTTAGAAGTCTAAAGAAAGAGGGGAAACACGAATCATACTCTTTTATTTTATATCGATCGACGAATAAGTGTATATCTCGATGTATTCTCAGAGACTCTGATTATAATGCGAAATGTACATTTAAAAATAGCCTTACTTCACAAATACTCTGCACCTTGCTAAGTCTCACGATAGTGGTGCAAAACCGAACACGACGCATTAATTTCCTCACTGAAAATGAAGATATCATTGTAAAATACGATGACCGTCACGTACGTGCTATATTTCATCCACGACAAAGCTAAAAACTGATTTCGTAAACGGAGCAGGTTTAAATTATTTATGAGAAAGTTACATGCGCGCGCGCATTTTATTGCTGATCGATATTATTCAGCTCGCATCGGTCGTGATATATCGTGAATAATTTAGACCTAATTAAACTCTCCTTCGGGTGCCCTCAAAAACTTAGAGACATCACTGCCTATGGCAGAAAAACATCATCTGTATAATTAATATTGTATTATAAATAGAAATGATAAATTTAATGTAAAATTTCCAATTTAATAATCCAACTGATTTAAGGTTTAAGTATTCATTAATATATCTTTGCATCAAGATAAAGCATTGTTGTGAATACCAGATAAGTATGATGCATGATTGATTACTTTGGTGAGAAAAACGTAATATGAAAGCATTAGAGAATTTTTAGACTTTCTGTTAGACCTTCTCTTTGAAAGGCAGAGTTAATAATTAAGATGATCAAAGTCATAAACCGTGTGTCGTATAATTTAATGTGTGTGTTATATGTGTATGTCGCATTACTAGACACAGTCTAGCAACTAGCGAGACTTTTTAATATTCGTATCTTTAAGGATTTGAAAAACAATTTCGGAGTTATTTTCGACTTTCAATTTTCATTTATCGGCGAAAAGTCCGCGCTTCTTTGCACCTACAGTCACTGACTGACTGACTGACTGACTGAGTGTGGCCTTCCATGCACCCTCACGCATTACTCACTCTTACAACCGCCACGAGAAGAGATCTATGCGTGTGACGTCATCGCGTGTCTCTAGACACACGGGATACATTCGCGCGCTCTGCTAGGCGAATGTTTCCCGTAGGTATAGAGAGACACACAATGTGGATAAGCCATTTGTTTTAGGTCGATATTCGGCCACTATCGCCGTTTAGAACGCGAACACCACGTTGCTATGTAACGGCTGACTGACTGACTGAGTGACTGGCTGGCTGGCTGGCTGGCTGGCTGGCTGGCTGGCTGGCTGGCTGGTCGTCTGACTGTGTGTGGCCTTGCACGCACCCTCACGCATTACTCACTCTTGCAACCGCTACGAGAAGAGATCTGTGCGTGTGACGTCACGCAGAGTGCGTGGCACAGGACGTTTTACGAATTGGGCCAAGAGGGAGAGATTGGTCATTTAACTCGAGCACGCTACGTGCCCCCTGTATGCATCAAATGTGATTTGTCGGACAAGTCGATTTTTCACGTTTCAGATGCGTTCTATATCCGCAAACTTTCGCGGATATTATATAAGGAATAATTACAATCGATATTTTGATTACGTCAAACAAAAAAAAATATATATATGTAAAGGGTGTCCCAAAATTAACGCAAGATTTGAATTTGCCGCTATTTGTGCAGTAAAGTGTTGGCAACCCAAAAAAAAAAACAATTTAACAGCTGACAGTTTAGGGTTAGTGAAAATGGAGCGTGAAAATGGATTATTGAACATCAACAAATGGATGCCTGATTTTTCGAGCAAAATCATCCTAAGCGATGAAGCACATTTTCACCTTGATGGCTTTGTTAATTGCCAAAATCGCCCCCTAGATCGTGTGATTTAACACCATTAGATTTCTTTTTATGGGGTTATTTGAAATCACAGGTCTATGTCAACAAGCCCACAACCACCCGTGCATTAAAGGAGGAGATTCAACGCTGCATCAACGAAATTCAGCCACATTTATGCAAAATGGTCATGGAAAATTTCGACAAACGAGTGCGTATGTGAAAGCCGTGGAGGCCATTTGCCCGATGTGTTATTCCACAAATAACCCTATCCTATGTACTTTATGATTCAATAAAAAAATAACAATCAAAAGACTAAAAACTGTTTTCTATTTAATTCAAATCTTGCGTTAATTTTGGGACACCCTTTATAACAAGATTTTCATGATAATATTTTAATGGTCTTAATTCATTCGGTGAAGAATTCGATTTAATTTTAAAACTCGATATGTACGAACACAACTCAACGAAACTTTCAATTTTTATCATAACAAATTTCTCCAATTTTTGTTGTGTTTTATTATATTTTTCCGCTTGTGAGTATTTAAGTATATCGAAGAGAATAAATTCTTATACAGAATAAGTTCTTATACATCTATCTTATGCAATCCATCAGGTGCCGTTTTTTTCGCTCTCTCTCTCTCTCTCTCTCTCTCTCTCTCTCTCTCTCTCTCTCTCTCAGAAAATTTAATTTCCGTGAAACACGTCTCGTATATCTTGAAACAAACAGCGAATAATTTAAAATAATACATCTGGCAATTATAAGCACGCAATTAAATAGTGTTATGCAAAAAGTAAATATAACGTGCAGTTTTAAATAAATTAAAAACACAAACAAGTCTCGAATATGTGTCATTATTTATTTCTGTTACTTTAATACAATTTTACGTAATACCGTTCAATTAAAAATATCCAAAAGAAACAAATTGCTTGTTAATCTCTCGACTAATATCTACAAAATTTCGCATCGTTCACCTTGAAGAAATTGAATCGCGTAACTTGCTAAAGCACGTTTTATCGATCATGTCTTCGCGATTCACGTATCGGCGGTGCATATTTGCTAGAAATGTGTAATTAAAATTTTTAACGAATTTTAACGAGAGCACGGAACGAAATGTTAATTATCGCAAGTGACATTTGCATCAAACGGTTTCGAGTCCGAAGAAATAAACAGCTATGGTCGTATATGGAAAGCATACTCTGTGTTGTTTAATGATAATTGATGAATTTTATAAAAAAAAAAAAGTGCAAACAAATTTAGTCGGTTGAGGTTTCCGATCAATTTACGTAATACTTCCACATGTAAAATAAACGAGGACTGTTTACGTAATGTTTGATGTCTTCCTTGAGAGGGGAAATATTTTATAAAAACTGTATGCAGTTTCTAATAAAATGTAATAACCATGGGAAAATAAAAAAAATTTTTTAATTATTTTTATACTTATATTATATAAAAATATGTATAGAAGAGAAGGTGGTATTATGTCACCTCAGTTACATTTTACACAATAACTTCGTTAATAATCAATATTTAAGTTTAAAACTTGATATAATTACAATACATTCGTTAAAATGTTGTTGTATCGATTCTAGACTCAAAGTTACGAAATATTTATTACTTAGGATGCTATTAATAAAAATGTGGGGATATTGCACATTGACTCAAAGAAAAAAATAGGTGGTAATATGGCCTTCCATAAAAATAGCCTTAATATTAGTTTTGTTTACGAAAACAGTATTTTGTTACAAAATTAACAAAAAAGTAAAACATTTTAAAACGAATATATACATTCACATAACTTCTTTCATATAAGCTGCTCAGTACGAAAAGTAGTACACGTAATATAAAGTATAGATTAACAGTAGAGCTACAATCAGTTGTCAAATAATTATTTTGATATGAAAACCTCAAACAAGAGATCGTGAGTAATCAATACTTATAGAGGGCCACATTAGCAAAATGCCGTGCTATTGTTTAAATTTGCATAACTCAAAACATACAGTCAAATAAAATGTTAAATGGCAAATAACAAACTCACATAAATCAAACAAAAATACATATATTCATGTGATAATGTACTCAAGTTTAAAAAAAATAAGGACGTAATTAAACGCTAAAATGTACCTCAAAAACATTTCGAAATACTTGGAAATAAAAATGCGTTATAATAAGTGCTGGTAATTGAGTATTGATATATTAGCGTCGCGATGTAACGGTAAGCTACTGAACAAATAATCATTCGTAAGTAATCATTATATGATTCACTATATAATAGCGAAGATATTAAGGGAGGCCATAATGTATCAATTCTATACACCAGCCATAATACCACTTTTTCCTCTGTAGCTATTAATATATATCACTGTACTTATACATCATTTTGGTAAAACATCGTGCTAAATAAATATTAAATAATTACAAGATTATCAATTTTTAAATTATATATAATTAATGAATATTATATAATTCATACAGATAGACATAATTATTAAAGATAAGAAATCTGTCAAATGTCAAGAAAGAGTCGGAGAGTCCGAATCAATTGTCAAAGTTTTACACAGCATCGCTTGTAACAAACGAATAATTAAAGAGTCAACTGCAGACGCGTATTCATCTATTTTGCAAGATAATGTATCTTAGGTACTGGACAAGTTCAGAATGTTTCCGCTTTAATTATATATTTCTCATTTCCCTGCCTAGTACCTATTTACGTGAAGAATTGTGTCACCGCAAACTGTGTTTCGCTCTCTGATTCAATCTTATCCTAGATTAAACTTCGCGAACTCATTTTTTCAATTACAGCAATCCAATTATTCCACCATCTGACGAGCCGCATAAATGAACTCACTGGATTATTCAAATATGAGTTTTATGAAGCGAACCTCGAACATTCGCAAAATATTTTCAAGACACTCACGGAATCAAATTAAAGAATTCATCAGACATTGAAATCCAACTTGAACATAACAGATACAGATACGCGACAATCTTTCACTTGAACAATGAAAAATGCAAAAATCGGTTCGTGGTATACCTAATTTTTTTTCCACCGTGTTATTTATGATGATTTATGGTACAAATTGAATTCATCGCGCGAGATTACATCCCTGTATAAAAATATAAATAAACTTTAAAAATCCGTTTCTATCGACAATCTCATTGGTGATGCTGCGCGACGTGGTGCGGGTTGAGATTCTGTGATTAAAATTGGATTTTCGTTTATTCTCGTCCGGCTGTCCCTGAAAGTCTTTAAGACATTGAATGTATTTATGTCATAGCCGTTAGAAGACTATCTCTTTCTTTCTCTCTCTCTCTCTCTCTTGCGCGCGCGCGCGCGCACGTGTATCATCATCTGATGCTTTTTCATTGATGCAGACAAGGGGCGCGAAACGATTGACACTACAAGCTAACGAATGCATCGTTCGATTCATCAATAACGTGTACCTATGCATGAAACAAAAGAAAGATTAATTTGATGCAACGCGTTTCCGTCAACACACTGTTGTCGTACAGTACGAATGACATATTATAGTTGCTTTATAGAAAAGCGACTTTTATTTAATTTTGCAATATATATAATTTATCCAAAAATATTATCATCCTTATACAATTTTTCTCAATACATGTTAATCGTGTGATTATGTTTTATTTTACGATAAAATACAGATTGCTTAAATATATTTAATATGTAATTAGTAGCATAAATCAAATATCAATTTTTTTTCAAGACAGAATGACCACGACGCGATTATATTTTAAATTTAAAATATACAAATTTATATTAGCGTGTACAAAAGTGCATAATTAATAAGACACGATATACAATAATTCATTAAAAACACATCATAGAAATTTACATTCTCTTGGTCTTAAATTCCTTTATGTAAATCAACATGTGCAATGGCCTCATATGTTCCACACAAATTGCATTTTGGATCACCCTCCATATTGAGGGAATTTTGTAATTTACAGTGATCGCGTGTACCGACGTGTCATGGAAATTTTTGCAATACGATTTTCTCATAACAACCAACACGCGATCGAGTTAGCGCACTTATTGACATAATCTATTTCAGGATCGACATGCGAATCGATTTTTCCTCTTTACCTTGACATTCTTAGTGTTTTAATTTTTAATATGTCGCTGAGAGCTTATCATCATACGAGTAAATGCAATCGGAAAGATTGAAATAAAATTTGACACTGGTAAAACCCTATCCGCGTTTAAAAAATTATTTCTTCGGATTAAAAAAAAAGAGAGACGCATTTTCTTGCAGCAAATATTCGCCTTTCAAACAATTCCTTATGCTTAGTTTCAAGAAATAATAATACAGATAATATGCATCATGTACAGTTCTTCTCGTGACATAAGAAGAAGGAATAATCCCAATGAAGTATGAGTTTTTTCTGAAATCGATCTATTGAATTTATAATACTATCTAAATGGATCTATATTAATGACCGAATGTGTGTGAAGTGCAGAAAAAAAGATGCAACGCATGCACAATACTTCCAATGAAAATTTGCTTAACTACTCATTCATAGCATGCGAGAATTTTACCGAAAACCAGAGACCAGAGATGCAAACCGAACCGAACCGAAAAATTAAATTATCTAATTTGATTAAATTATAGCCAAAATTAGATTCTAAAAATAAATGCTTGAAATGTAAAAAAAAATCATAAATTTAATGTTAACACGCGACTCTAGTTTTCTATACAATATAGATTTCTCAATAAAAATTAAACATTATTGTATGCTATATATATATATGTATATATATATTTTTCTGTTAGATATGTCTAAATGAAAACTACAACAAAATTTAATAAAAATCACTATTTAACAATTTTAGAAAGTATATAAAATCGGAAAATTTGAATAAAATATTAACTCGTATAATCGAGGTATCGGCAACAAATATGTGTTAATAATTTATATTTCGATGAAAATTCTCAATTATTTGTTCATTCATTTGTTGGATAGAAGGAAAGGTCGACAGGGAAGGCGTGCCGATGCATACACATGCACGCAATCGCTATTTTTCTTTTCTATACGACACCGGTACACGACCGGTTCGTGCTAGTTCATTTTAGTTCCGCGTCAAGTTTGAGATAGGAAAGAGAGGAAAACATAGAATCGCGCAGCATAATCTTACAGACGCAGAGAATATCGACAAAAGAAGAAGAGAATGATGCCGTGCATCCTACATTTAGGATTCTAAAGCTACATTTCATCATTCATGATAAAATAACGACGTTCTATATATCATAACGCTACAAGAAATTAAACTTTTCCCATTTATTTCGAAAGGCGATATCTATCACAAAGAAAATTTGAAGATTCAAATTTAGGTAAGAGAAATACTTTAAAAGGTGCTACGAATAATTTGAATAACATCTTTCTCTTTAAATAAGCACGAAGAGAGTATCTGTTTAATAAATGAAAGATAAACAATCTTTATGGATGATTCCTTTAGCAAAATTTATTAACACAAAAATTTTAGTTTTCTATTAAAAAAAAAAAAGAAAGTTTCATGAAAGAATCATTTTTCATTAGATTATTGTATATCTTTGTGTAATATAATGTTCAAAATTAATAACCAGATTTCAACGACTACTGAAAGTTAGGATATCGTCTTTATATAAACACAACTCGATATATATTGAGATAATAAAAAAATTTTCAAAACATTAAATGTTTATTAAGTAAACATTTAAGAAAGCAATATCTTAATTCCCTCAATAGATTCAATATGCTTTCGTAGTTGTAAAATCGATATATTCGATTACACATATAAACGCGTACACCATATTCAAACTCGTATGAAAGTTTATAGTTTGATAAGTTCGATAATTTCCACTTTTGACCTATTAGAACCTAAAGTTCTTTAAGTTAATATCCATATTATTATTCAAATTGTATCAATTCAGTGATATTCAATTTTTATAGAATTGTAGTAGATACTAAAAAAAAATTTTATTCTGTTTCTAGGTACATTTTTCTAATTACTTCTCTGATCTAACAAAGACATTCGTCATTTTAAAAGAGCTACAATTTAAAGATCTTAAACAGAAGTCCTCGAAGAAACAATTAAATCCAATGGATCACAATTGGATTAACAGACTTTGAATAAAGAGATAACTTTAATCTGTCTTTAATTTGAATTTTATCTGGATTTTCAGGATTAGAATAAAAATTAAAATAATTTTTAATTAATATTAACATGTTATTTAAAAAATAGATAAAGTCACGTTGTTTTGTTAAAAATATCTAGGAACTATTGCAATGAAACGATGCAGGTGTAACAAAATTTTGCACAATTGCCTTGTTATCCTATTAATGAACATCGGAATCACTAAACCAAGTTTAATTATCGTATAACGAATGCCACTGTCGTGACGATGATTCATTTAAAATTGTAAAAGTTGTTTTATTTATATTCAGAACAGCGTAAAATTGCAAAATTTTCGGAAGCGTCGCTTTAATTTTGATATCGCGACAGATGCTAAATAAATCATTGTGTACGTACATTATACATATCATACATACAATACATATGTACATAAATACACACACACACACACACACACACACACACACACACGCGCGCGCGCGCGCGCGCACACACACACACACACAAATATACATATATCCATACATATATATGTGTTTAAATATATATTGTACATGTAGTTCAAATTAAATGGTATTTGATTTATTTTATTAAGACTGAATTGTGTTTCTACCTTTCGATAAACTTCAACTCACTCTCTTACTCTCCTATGCTCTTACCCTTTTACTCTTTTATTTATCCGAAGATGGGACAATCGATCCTAAAGTATGTAAAAAAAAAGCGAACAAAACTGAGGCTGAATCAAATGAAAATAGTAAACTTACGCCTCAAGAACAATATAGTGATTAGATAAAAATCTTTTTAGTGATAATTGGAATTAGTAGGAAAAACTGAAAATGAAATTCGCATTTACGAGTCAACAGTCATAATCGACTTAATTCCTATCATTTTTAATTGTTATTTTATTTTGTCTAACAACGTCGAAGATAATTTATTCATATTATTTAATTTTTTGGACTGAATTCTCAACTACAATTATGAAAGCTGTAACGCGTTATTTTTCTGGACACTAATATAATATATAATCATATACCGACGTTCCTTTGCTGTACAATTTTTCTAAAAAGACGAAGATTCTGATACCAACAGTTTCATGTCTTGACATTGCGAAGCATATTTTCATTTGCCATCGACCGTACACATTATAAGTTTTTACTTTTCTACCAATTACTTATCTACCAATTTTTATAGGTCAAATTTTTGACTCGTAGCCCTTTTTCCTTTAACTTGTTTTAAATTATTAAGCCATTATACTATTATATAATTTTGTAATTATTTCTACCGAGATTTCTACCTTTAAACCAAGTTTCTTTTTCTATAAATTAAGTACGTTTATTTTGCAAGTTCATTCTATCTTCCTAAAATGTACATTTCGAGCAGCCACGTGTGAGAAATCTTTTACCAAAATAACATTTCATTAGTTTAAAAATAAGTGTAATAAGGTAAAGAGCCAAGCGGAAGAGAAAGAAAATACAAGAGACCTTCCAATTTAGTATCGAGCATTTTATTTCCAGGTAGGACTTGCGCTCTGAACTGACGACCCTTAAATATACCATGGATATCGATCCAGCCGAGTTTCGTTCCAGTTGAAAGCTGGTGTGCTATTCTGAGGCTGTTACTCGGAAATAGCAACCGAATCATCGCCATTATTATAAAGCGAAGTGAAACAAATTAAAACAAATGGAATTAAGTCGAAAGTTAAATATCGTTGATTCGTTGAAAGCAAACATTTCTCCATCTGACGCAAGGTCAATATCAGAAATCAGTTGATATTAATTATTCATCGACGAAGCAAAGAAATATGAAGATATCGAAGAAGTGACGTTACAACATCAACAATGAAAACGAGACAAGTATACAGTCGAAATTCGAAGAAAAATTCACCCTTGTCTCGTCGCGATCGATTCCCTTCGACGATGAGCGGCACCAACAATTGCCATGCGTGTCGTGTACGGAGAAGTTTCGTCGGCACGTGACACGATACCGATCGAAATGTCAGATAAATTGCAGGTGAATCAACGAATAGTTGATTATATATATAATAGGTGCTCCAGATACAATCGTGTCGTAATTTTGGCAATATCTAAATGCCACGGGAAAGGCACGCCAAAGTTCATTCACAGTTGGATGAAATAAATAAATAAAATATCCTAGCAAAAAAATATTAAAATTAATAAATAAGCCAAACCCAGATCAATACATTAACGAGCTGTAGTTAGATGTAGTAAGTAATATTTATTAATCACAAATTATAATTTTTCGACGATAAGTTTCAACGGTTTCGCCTATACTTAGTCCTCATCAAACGCAAAAATACATAAATACTCAAATATCTAATCATATTAACATTATGAGGATCTTACGTTTGAGTTACAATAGATAATATTACAAATTTCTAAGAATCATCTTACCTTCGTGTTACAAAGATATATCGCAACCATCACATACACATATGTAAAAGTCAGATCATATAAATGGTTGTTTTTATGTACGTCCTTAATAACATTGATAGATAAAATTAATATGAAGGCAAATACAAATTATATATAATGGTAAGTTAGCAGCAGTCTATTAAAAATGTAATATAGAATTTAGAATCGATTATATAAACTGATGCAAGACCAATCTTGACCAAACTGTGAGAGAATGTAAACGCATTTGCGTTTGCAATTCTATATTACATTTTTAATAGACTGCTGCTAACTCATATATAATTTGTATTTGCCTTCATATTAATTTTATCTATTGTTAAGGATGTACATACAACCATTTATATGATCTGGCATCAAGCTACATCATTAATACGACTGGAATTTATTATTTTATTCATACTGATTGCTCTTTCTCGCTATTAACCGATGAATTAGTTCGGAATCATGACTCTTCACTACATCGTTTATTATTTATCAAGTTTGACTACATATGATATGTATATGGTTATACAATATACCGTCCTTTGTAACACGAAGATGAGATAATTCTTAGAAATCTATTATATTATCTATTGTGACTCGAACGTAAGATGATCCTCATAATATGTTAATGTGATTAAATATTTGAGTATTTCTGCGGCTGGAGTGCGGCTGGACTACGGATAAGGACTAACAATAAGTATAGCCGAAACGTACCGTTGAAACTTATCGTCGGGAAATTATTATAATTTAATAAATATTATTTAGTACACCTAACTATAGCTCGTTAATGTATTGACCTGGGTTTTACTATTTATTAATTGTTGTAAGTTATACGAGAGAAAAGGATTGATATGATTTATATTGTAATAAAAATATTAAATTTCACTCATTAAATTTTTTAATAAATTAAAAAAGCAAAATCTCTCTAATATCATAACTGATTAAATCTGCAAGATTTGTTAAAATCCTGTACATCCAAGGGTTAAGCACTCAACGGTCGAAGCAAACACCGGATAGTCACTGAAATCCTGAACGATCCGGATAATACCGGATGCCTGGCAAGGCTATCCAGAAAACCACTTATCTTGCTGTCCATCTTCACATACTTGTTTTCACCACTCTTTCGTCTCTCTGTCCTACATTCTAATCAAAGTTTCAATTGATAAAATATACATTGCTACTGAATTTTTAATTTATTTCTTCGAATTTAATGAGTAATAATTGAATAATATTTCTCTTATTTAATGCCAAAACACAAATTATGTCATTCTTTTTACGATATACTTTCTACCGCATAGAATTAATTATGTCATTATTAATGATCATCATCATAATAGCATCGTTCCAAGACACAGGCCATTCATCTTGTAAAGTAGTAAACTACCTGACAATAGACATAGAAAAAAAAAAATCATTTAAAGAATTCCAATGAAACGTGTCAACGTTTATTATCACACTTATTACTGTATATATAATGCATGCGTAATAGATAACGTCAAATAAAAAGTGGATGATTCTGATATTGCGGAAGAATGATAAGAGATGCTCGCTACCTCGACGTTAAGATACAGATGAATTACAACTCGAACACAATGTAGCAGTTTAATTCTATTTGGTGTGCAATTATGTCGATAAAATTAATTTATGTATACACCAAAACAATATAATATTTGTGGCATAAATTTATCGTAATAAACTATTAAAATTTACATTCATAATTTGCCGAAAAATTTAGATAAAAATAGTATTTTTGAAGAAATTTAAGAAATGCTGCATTCTACAATAAATATACAGGGTGTATCTTCAATAACGTCCACTAATCATATAGTACTATTCCTGATAAAAAATTGAGTCGGAAAATCTTCTACCTTTTGCAATTTTTGCGACATTTTTTTTTAGTTATTCAATGAGCAAAATTAAAACATCATCAAAATATTACACAAAGAACATTGAAAGATATCTTAAAATGGTCTTATGCAACAGATTTTATCTGTTTATTCGGCAATGTTTAGAAATTAATATATCGTTACTTATTACGAAAATTGCGAAATAGTGGAGAACTTTTCGACTCAATTTTTTATTCAGGGAAAGCACTATATGATTAGTGGGCGTTATTTCAGTTACACCCTGTATAGTAGAAAACTACGGTGATACTTAAAGAATTATTAATCCAATAATTAATTAATCCTCTTCAAAGAGAATAAAATTTTTATTAGTGATCGAGTTTTTGTCACGAGACACATTTAGAGGATAGGACCCCTTAACCTACAAATAAAAATTTATGTGTGGAATTTTTAAATTCTTGCAAAAATTAGACTGAATTCTTTTGCAAGTCCTGAAAATGCATAAAAGGGTTAAATCATTTCGTGTAAATACGGCAAGACGCAGCTTGTTCGCGGAAACGCGCGATCTAAATGATCTATGGTATATGCGACAATGTCGCTCAGCATCGCGAGATACGTCACTCGCGCGTGAATGACAACGGCGACAACGATGACGATGGTGATAAATAATGAAGTAATCGAAAGGCGAAAGTTGGTCTGAGAAAGTTTCAATTAATAGAAAACATCAGTAAGGGCCACTTACTTAAAAGACTAAACCTTCTCAATTAAATACGATGTCTATACAGATTGTTATATCGGAGCCTAGAGAAGAAAAAAGAAAGAAAAGTTACATTTATTTCACACCCTGATACATTATCGTATCCCGAGTACTGACAGCACTGAGATAGTAACGCGAAATTAAGTAACATTATTGACAGAAATCAGCCCTCTCAACATCAAGACAACTGAGTCTCTCTCTCTTAGGGAATATTTGAAAGATTTAAAAGAGATTGATGAAACCTCTTGAAAGTGGAAGTGAAAATTAGATTTTCCGTTCATCTCATAATAAATCTGGACGTGACCATACCGGAAAGTAAAGTCGTAACTAATCATAAAAAATTAATAGAAAAATATCGTTGAGGGATGGCAGAGACGAGGGAAGGAACACGAGAAATGGTGGAGCTCGAGGGCGTGTCTCTCGTGTCCCTCGAGATTACAACTTGTTTCGACCATCAGTAAAATTAATATCGTCATTTGTATTTGTAAGTTGAACTAACAAGCCATGTATAAAATGTCCAGAATCTAAATAGCCAAAGCGTTAAAAAATCATCTCTCAATTGGGAGCTAATTCGCGATTTACTACACAGATCTAACCTCACCCATAAACCATTCCAGAACTAATTATGCCCCAAAGACAAAAATAGCCCCAAAGACAGTCAAAGACAGTCATTAATGTATTACTTAAGGATGATAGCATTGTCACGTGATAACAATGTACATCACACACATATGTAGTACAGCGTATTTATGAATATTGTAACATTATCAAAAATTAAGTCCCTTTGATCGAATTTTAATTCAGAAATTCGGTAAATCGGAAATGAAAAAAAAAACGGGGAAGATACGTGCAGTAGATACAGAATACATTTAAAAACGAGCCTGTGTGGATCGTTAATGAAATAATCATCTTATTTCCGATTCGATATCAATACCGTAGAGTGCGATTGAAAGTGCGATTCCTTCATTTCCCGAGGAGCTTACGTGCAGCACGGGTTCGCAGCGATTGAACTTTAGCGCGGCTCTAAAAATAACGGTCGCCGTCGATCCATCCTTCCGCTACTGCCACGACGACGAGGCGCATAATTAATCGATCCGTCCGTCTTCGAGGAGCATTTCCGAGAATAAAACAACGACCGACAATGCTTGCTGAATTGATGTCTTTACCGATCATCGTCTGGGATCAGTAATATCCCCACCGGGACACCCACCGGCGACGGGACATGAGGAAAAGAGTTTCCCACTAAGAGAGGCGATCTTGCGAGCCATAGCGAATGAGCTTGCGTGCGGAGCAATCTGCGCAGAAGCGCGTCGAGAAAATCACTAAGCGCATATTTGCATCGGACGGGACGATCGGAGCAAAATCTCCATCGAACTTACGGATCGGACGATTCTATCGTGCTAATCACCAATGAATTTTCGCGACTGAAATTCGGCGATGTCGCCGAATATCTTCCAGAGGAAACTTGTGCGTTTCATAACAGAAGGTCCGAAAGATCTGAAGAACGTCCGAAGAACGTTCCCTCTGATGAAAATAAGCACTTCCGTAGAACTTGGAGATCCTTCGACGATGTCTCGACGATTAATAACGTTGCTAATTCCCCAACGAGTTCATCTGTCATTCGTTTAGTAGAGCACGAGGCAAGCGTGACATCGCATATTGACATTTAGATAAGCGCGGCCAAGTGTTTCTGGCGCAAGTTCTTCTGTCAAGAAAAGCGGCGTGTGAGGGAAATAGACTATATAGTGTTTTTTTAAGGCAATAACGCGCGCGCGAGAACAATAATTAATGGTAAAGAACTCCTTAATATTTAACAAATTAAAGAATATGAGGGAAAATAGGAGCGCATAGTTTTTTAACAACGGTACGGGGGGGAAAAAATGACGATACAAACATCGCAAAACTCTAGCATATTCCCCTCGCGAAGTGGAATTCGCAAGAATTAACGAACGGGAGGAAGGCGAATACATGAAGGGAGAAGCCATGCGCGAGACAGAAATGAGAAGGAGAGAACGAGGAAGTTTTAGAAATTTCTCACTCTTTCCTAGTAACAGATCAGAAGTTTGACAGAAACTGGGAAAAAGAAAGAGGGAAGGAGATGAAAAAGAGGTCCACTGTCAAACAGGTACTCCGATCTAGGGAAAAAAGAGGAGTTAGAGGGAAAGAGAGTGGAAGATAAGGAGAGACTTCGGAAAAGACTCTCTCTCTCTCTCTCTCTCTCTCACACACACACACACACACACACACACACACACACACACACACACTGCGCGCGCGCGTTCATTTCTGTCTCACATATTCACCCTCTGGAAATGTATTCGTCTAATTTTTCCAAACTGAATCTAATTCACTGGTGCGGCTATAGGAGAAGAAATCTGAGAGGTGTGTCATCGCAAATATCACTTATCCGCGGAATCCCTCAGTAGCTCGGTCTCTGTCATCATTCGAATCAGCTGCGCTTTGACTGACAGATACCCTCCTATCATCTTCTTTCTGTAAATTTCATTCTCCGTTCTCCGCCGTGTGTATGAATCTGACAGCTCTCTCCGCACGGCCTCGGAAGACAGTGCAAGTTCATTTCTCAAAAGCTTTGTAGTCGCGATAATTATTTGTTCTCTTTCTCACGCACATCAAGCAGAGCACACTCTCTCTCTCTCTCTCTCTCGCTCTCTCGCTCGCTCGCTCTCACTCTCCCTTCCTCTGCCTTTTGCGCTATTCGTTGAGCAAGCTCTAAGCACAAACCTTGTCACCCATGGCTGCGGCGAACGGTGTTCGGTGAAAGATAGAGGATTAGCAGCACGACTTCGGGTGGACCAGAGACTGACTGGCGTTTCGTGTCGTCGAGGACCGCCGGCATCATCGACCCGTATTCCCCACTGCTGCACACCTACCCCCGCCGTGCAGTCGCCTCCCTACTCTTTCCGCTTCCATGCCCGCCCTCCTCTGTTACCAACGGTGTTCATCCCGCGCGTCATGACCCGTCTTACTTCTCCCTCTCTCTCTCTCTCTCTCTCTCTCTCTCTCTCTCTCTC
>NW_017305445.1:167576-168661 GCF_001594115.1 Trachymyrmex septentrionalis
TTTCGCCCTGCTAGGATCTACACGCGCGTCTAGGGAAAATTCCCTCGTCCTCTCCTTGAATCCCGTATGTGAAATTAAGCCACGTTTGAAGAACGTGAACGGACAAATTGAAAAAATCCGGTGCTCTCTCATGTGACTTAATTTCTTTATTATGTTAATGGTACATGCGCGTGTGAAAAAGAGATCACACGCCAACACGTCGTGTTTTCATCGGTCCGACTTACACGAGTACACAAATCCAAGTGCACTCAACGCAAACTAAATTAAACTGTACAACGACAGTTAAATATTTCCCGAACAAAGTTATTTAACGAATTTAAATCCTGCCTGAGGAGAAAACTTCTTCCGTTTCTTCATTCATTTCGTTCGATAACTAGTAAATTTTATTTGTCGAGCGGAACGAATGGACGGGGAAAAATTCGATTGTAGATCTTTATCAATAATACTAAAAAAAAAAAAAATAAAAAAAAGTTCGATGACAACTGCAGCGTACAGGAAGTAACAAATATCCATCCCAATTAGCAATTTACCTAGAACCTAGTACGCGTCCGCCACCCAACGGGGCTTGCGCCAGCCCCGCGACTCGCTTGCGAGCACCCCTCCGCCCGCCCCCTACTTGCCTCGTACCCCTCGTGCTCCGCTCTGCGGTCGTAACAACACCCGTTCGCCGGCAAACCCGGTTGCGCGCGCAACCCGTTCACCAACAGCACTCTTCGTTACGATGCTACCGCCGCGTAACGTCCGTCGGTCCGCGCCCCCGAAACGATAGAGCGCAAGCTCCCCGTGGCCAGTGGTTCTCATTCACCGGTATCGACCACCAAATTCCAAATATTCGATGGGAAGAGTGAAAATTCATCCGGTCAACATTACGCATAAAATTATCGATAAGAGTCGATCACATATTATAAATATGATATAGGAGAAAAAGGAAAGAGGCTAATCTCTCTCAGAGCTCCTCGAACAAAAGATTGATACTAGAAATTAAATGCCTATAACGGTCGAAGCGGGATCTTTAATGCTTAAATAATTCAATCTTGAATTACTATGTATATTATACTATATATATATATATATATATATATATA
>NW_017305445.1:168761-174490 GCF_001594115.1 Trachymyrmex septentrionalis
CATTCGAACTGCGAGCCGAAGTGTTTTTCCAGACTATAAACGTAATTAAACTACTGTAGTAATATATCGTGAATTAAATTGACAAGCAATTTTTAATATTTTGATGCTCAATCATATTATAAAGATGTTAATATGTTAAAAAACTGTAAATAAATTTATTACGAAAAATGTCCCGACTCGGTCGGGAATTGAACTCGGATCTTTTGTATTCCGTACGAGCGTAGTCCTTTAGACTACCGAGGCCTTAATAATATTCTTCGCAATAATTGGTACATGTAAAGAAATAACGTCTTTCTTTCAGGCGATGTGATATAAACAATATTAAGAATCTTTTACTTTAGAATACCGCATATGTGAGAATACAATCAATACTCGAAATTAAATGTCTATAACGCTCGAAGCTGGAAAAGATTGATGTAAGATTAATTTTTATAGAAAAAAAAATAGTAATAGGCTTTATCAAAATTATCGGGATAGTAAGACGAAAAAAGAGAGAAATCTGGATGGATGTTTCATTTGGCAGGCTCTGAATGATCGCTCCTTAGAGAAATTTTGCCGAGAAGAATAAGGTCTCAACTGACGTGAATTAACTGCATTAAGTAAAAAAACAAGAGGAGGTCATTTAAATGATGATTGAACGCTTCGCATTGATTAACGATAATCTTGGTATATCGTGAATGAGATGAATGGAGATAACAAATAAGCCATGTCTAACATAGTTGCACTGATGCCAAATGATAAAATTCATGTAAATGCCCTGATGATACACACTGTTATTAAAAATTACAAACATAAAGAAAAATAGAGATATTTTTATTATTCATGAAATAAAGTTAAATGTTAAAGATAAACGAGCTCGTTTTGTAATATTTAAAGGGAACTCAAGTAATCCCCGCTTTGTCAAAGCTTTTCAGAGAAAATTTTTGTTAATTTGATCTATTCTTTTTATCGGATTAATCTTTAATGTAAATAATTAGAAATATATAAAACCTTATTTAAAGATATATTAAACTCGAACAAGTTGGCCGCAATTCTTTTCTTCGATGTAGATTTTCATAGTAAAATTTATGCTCTTTCTTCTGGCGCTGAAAAGCTTAAGCCGAGATTATTTCTTTGATTAATACAAATACGAGCGATTTTTCCCTTAATAAAGTAAGACACGAAACATTGTACTTTGGTGATAAATAGTGAATAATAATCCGAGTGATTAATAAGCTCGTTTTATTCGTTGTGGCAAACGGGATAAATAAAAATTTCTCAAATTTCTTCTTCAAACGTATTTTTATAATGTTAATAACGATATCCAATATTCCGGTATTAAAACAAAATGAAACAATCATTTTTCACACTTATGGAGAGTATGTATAAAAAATGATTCTTATTATTTCTAATATTTCTAAACATTATTTTTAAACATATACAATATCTAAACGATAACAATATGTTTCATCGACGTATCTGAAATCAGCAAAAATATTTCACACATGCAATGTCAACACGATGTCTACGTGAATACTTAAAAGTTCAGAATTTGACAGTTCGCACGTGTATGTAAGTTTTCCGAGTTCTCACTGGTCGTCAACGAAGAAGGGGCGACTGCCGTGCTCAAAGGAGAATGATTCTCAGGCAAGTTGAGAGTCATCGAGGGCCGCGATCTGTGCTACTAGGCTACGCGTCCGCGTCAGACGGGCGCTTTGCCCGACCGACCGACCGACCGACCGACCGACCGACCGAGACCTCTGCTCTTCATCCCGTTGTCTCTCTTTCTTTCCCGCTTGTTTCGTGTCGTTGTCGCACCTCTCCCGTCGCTCTTCTCGCGATACGCGTTACATTATGAGCCAAGTTCCAAAGGTTCCAACTTCCAAGGGTAGTATTTCCGCCTTTATTCAGAACATCGCGTTCGCGTGAAGTGTACAAGAGGAGAGGGAGAAAGAGAGAGAGAGAGAGAGACCTCTTTCGCCTACTTTCTTCACACAGAACCCTAAGGAGTACCGAACCCCCAGACAAAGAATCCATGGAAGTTTACGAATCATGTTAAAGATACGTAGTACTTTATAATATAGCGAATACATAAAGATTGTTTCAGAATCTCGATCTTTCTTTAACAAAAATATCGAGGTATCAATTGTTGTTTTTTTTAATAGGTTTTGTAGAGCTGGCAACTTTAACGTCACAAACCATTTGAATAATAAAAATGTATTAAAAAGATGATAAAAAAAAGAAAAAAATCTAATATTAAAAACTGACAAATTTCAGATAAAATTGCAAATAGATTTCTCTCTGTTTCATCTAAAAACAGAGTTATTTGTTATTATCTAACAAACGTTATGGAATTTTATTATTCAATACCTGCTCAAAAATATTAATAAAATGATAGGTATTAAATAAAAATAATGATTCCTGATAATTCAAATAACCAAATAAAATAGAAAAGAGCACGTAGAAGTCAACTGAATATTTATGATATATTTTATTATTTGATCAATACCAATATAAATTCACCTTCAATTCTTCGACATGTGCATTCATTCAATAAACTTAATTTTCGTTGATTTATTAAATTCAGTATTCGCAAAGATTTAATTTTGCATTACACTACAAATATTGCTAATGTTTATGCACTTGTTATCGCTACAATTTCCAGAGGAAGGAATAAACGATAATTGGTAGCTAGCGATTATTTGTTAAATGGTAACGCCAAGTCGCTTCCAGACGTCGTATCTTTGCGATGAGTCATCTCATTACTTGAATTACCGAGTAATTACCTCCGTCATCGCCGTCAGCCGTGGATCTATTACGGTATAGAAATCCACATGCCTATACAGTGCGAAATAAATTTAACGAGCTAATATGAATTAATAAATGATCGAGAGGAGAAACATAAATTATTTAAATGAGGATCAAATTTAAAGGGAACTAATTTTCCATCAATAAATTTCATATGTATATCAAATAGTTGTTTTTAAGCTACTCTCGCATCTTAAGTTACGTTCGTTAAAAAACATGAATCACAATGTAATTACTGTCGCAGCCTGTAATTACTTTGTCTCTCAAAAGTTGGTCACCGTTCGATAAGTTGATAAAAAATATCGACCAATTATATATATTTATGACAGGAAGTGTGTGGCCAAAACTTTGCGGTTTTTTTCCCCGTTTTAATTGTAAGAGGATAGCTTTTAAAACTTGTAAAATAAACCGCACACATTCGACGCGCCCATCGATTTACGCTCAGGATTTTTACTCTCATTTTGTCATCATCGACGAAGAGTCACTATACACATAGGTCACGGGTTGTCGTAAATAAAAAATGAAATGGAGAGGAATAAAATCACGATCGACCCAGAAAGAGAAAAAAAGGGAGACTATATGCTGCGAAAAGAAAGCTCGACCAGCGGAAAGAACAGAAAATGAACGGGAGAGATGGGACAAAAAAATTGCCGCGTGACATTATGAAGGCGTTCGATTGTCAATAATCCGATAGCAAACTTTCCGAGTCAAAAGGCTAACGTGTTCGTCTCGTTCACCAAGTTTCTCGTTTACCCAACACAAAATGATTCGTATGAAGTACTTTTGTCCGCGTACAATAATAACACATACACAACAAATAACATTTGACATAACAAGAGACATAACGAGTAAAATCGAAATATCCAACGCCTGAAATGAGAGAATATTTACGCAAATCAATCTATAAAAGTAACAGATAAAGTGAAAAAAATTAATATCGATGATATCGATGTAACATCTTTTTTTCTATAGCTGACAGTTCGCAGAATACAGTTGTTACTTTTATACAAAGGTATTGACATGATGATTATGATCTGAAAGAATGAGAATTGCTATTTTGACATAAACGGTCAATAGAGTCAATAATTTAATTTCAACGTAACTTTATGTAAATGTCAAAACTCGTTTCTCCTGCTAATATCTACATGGCTAATACAGGAACATAGCCTTGTATCTCCCATTATTATATCGATATATATAATAATCTCTGAGTAAATGAAAGTATAGAGAAAGAAACGCAATAACTACACATTTATTCGTATCGTTTGTCAAAGGGAGAAATGTCCAACCTCGACACGTGTCATCGTCTCGATCAATATAAAAATCAATTCGGCCAAAAATACGTTCGGAATGTCAACCACTGATTTTCAGGCGCAGAGAGATTTTTCGGGGCTTTACAACGACTATTTATAAACAACTGACGAAAACCTGAGACGCGCGCGTCGTGACGTAATCAAAATGATAAACGATAACGATAACAGCCTCATATTGCGTCAATGAGATTCTGCACCGTTGGAATCAGTGGTGCTGACTCTCAACCTCGTACTTGCACGCGATTCATCTATTTGTCTTTCTATTCTGTCCCCAACCTCTCTCTCTCTCTCTCTCTCTCTCCCTCTCTCTCTCTACTATCCGGCTTCGTTACAGAAAACAATAAGATACAATATAATAGACGATAACTAATGCTAAACGGTGTAAATTATCACGTTCAAGTATAATATCCCAAAATTGGCATTTCATGCCTATTTGAAGACTATAATAATTTTAGAAGCCTTGCTACAAATTGCAATTTGTCACTAATAAAGTTAAGAGTAATAAATCTCTGGACGTAGAGATTTGATACTAGCTCATTCTCTTAGTTATGATAGCATTATGTAATACAAATCTTATAGTTTTATGAACTAAAGTTTAATTTGAATATGTAATTTTAAAAAGTAAAAAAAAAAAAGAAAATTTACTTATATATATGTAATCCGATATTTTATTGCTTACGTTTATTCTACATTGTATATTTCTGTAATAATATGAATATTTTTCTTCGTTAAATGGTTTAAGGATAAATATCGGTTCTATAAGGACAAACTGATTGAAGTAGATAAAAATAATGGAACGTTCCGATTTCGATAAGGTAAAACTCGACTACCGATAGTAGATGATCCGGATGTGGTTGATCGTCCGCGCACATTATCGCAGTAGTCACAATTGCGTTGACGTAGACTTCGTATCAATTAGATAGCGTGATTTATCGCACCTTAAATTGCTATCACTTGATTGTGAATTGAAGACATCAAAGAATAAAAGACAAAAATAACGAGAATAATTTAACGATCTAATTAAATTTCACAGTCGTGTGTTAACTATTCGCTAATTATGAGATTCACACGATTTCGTTTACGATCGAAGTGTAGGCCGAACATATTTCGAGCAAATAAGTGAACGATATTTCTTTGGAGAGAAACAGGTACTGCTATACATTCAAATAAAAGATTAAGATGTTATCACATTATTTACAATTTGTTAATATTATTAATATCGATGAAATTTCGTAATTACACGCGACTGCTCATACGTATATGGATACACTGTCAGTACTAATTTGCGAAGTTGCGCGAAATTTTGGCACATTTCATATGAGGGACACGCGCGAGTAGCGCGTCTTCTCGCGGATGCGATGAGGAAATCGCGCTTGTGTGCGCCGCGAGCACCAGGTTTATCTCGTTCTCTCATTTATCCTTCTTCACGTCAGCCTCCAAGGAGACTTTCGGTCCAGGCACCGACGGTGTTCATCGAGCGGCCACCGCGCCGCGCCGAGCGATTCGTAGTGACGTTACGCAATAGCCGCCTGACTGGCCTTGCGCCAATCTCACGTATCACTCACTCACACACTCCAACTACTCTTCTTCTTCTCTTCTCTACTCTTCTCTTCTCTTCTCTTCTCTTCA
>NW_017305445.1:174590-176627 GCF_001594115.1 Trachymyrmex septentrionalis
GCACTCCAACTACTCTTCTTCTTCTCTTCTCTTCTCTACTCTTCTCTTCACTTCTCTTCTCTTCTCTTCTCTTCTCTTCACTTCTCTTCTCTTCTCTTCTCTTCTCTTCTCTTGTTTTCTCTTCTCTCTTCTCGCGCAGAGACTCTACCGGAACGGAAAGAGGACACGAGAAGACGAGATAGAGAAGCGAGCGTGTCCGCGAAACATACATGTACAGGGACAACTCGCGTCACTGTATACGTCTGCACCGTGATACATTTCGATAACTGACCCATCCGATCGGCTGCCAGTTTACGGCTTTTAATTCAATTTCCTTCGCGCGTCACTCGTACGAGTATATCGCGAAGTAAACTTCGCGAAGGAGACTCGTTATCTTTGATACGCGGAATGAGACCATCATTCGGAACACGAGTGCAAAAGTTTTTACAACAAGTGAAAACATATATATGTAAATATATTTCAAAGAAACGTCTTCCGTCTCCTTATTGCTTGCTCTAAAGCAATTAATGAAATAATAATCGGAAGAAAATAAGAAAAATAAAATAATAAAAAAATATCAACGATATATAATAAGCTGTTGATTACATTTATAAATAGTCAATTCAAGTTTTTCTATCGAGACCTCTATTCTATTTATAAATTTCTTTAAAATTGCAAATTGAATTTTCTTCTGTCTAAGTCATGAAATTTCAGTGCAGTTGCACTCGTTGCGCGAACGGCATAGTTCCATTCGACCATTGCTTTACAAATTAATGTATTTTATACTATACAAATCAGTAAGCATTAATTCCGAAGAATATAGAAGAAATGTTGAAAAATTCACCACTCACCTCAAATTATATTAATAAATATTACAATAAATCTCTGACAATGCAACCGCAATAATTTTGATAAAATTAAAAATGAAATTTTTGTATATCATGTGAGTGCACCAAGTGCAGCTTTGCAGTGGCAATTGGCAAATTCAATAACAAATTAAAAAAATAAAATTCTGAATAAAGAATAAAAGAAACACATAAACGGTCTCAATTTGAACTTGTGGTATACATATGCTTGACAAATATTCTGATTCGGGAAGCGAAAGAGATATCCCGTTAAGAGACTGTTGATATTACAACACACACGCATACTTGACGCATTAAAGAATGCGCGATCGTCATCGTGTTATGCAACTCGCAAATTACTATCGTAATGCCATGCGCGCTCGGGACATCACGTGCACGAAACTTAAACGCCGATTACGAACGTTCAAAGAATAAAAGTCGGCAAGCGTCTTTTGTCTTCCGACAAGTTGTTCTCGTTCAAACCATCGTATTTTGAAAAAAAAAAAAAAAAAAAAAACGCGTACGATTTACGAATCATCGTGACGACGCATCGCAACGCGAAAAGGAGACAGTACGAACCATCGATCGCAGAAATACGACCTCCGCCCACAATTTCACATTATAATACCTGCCGAGTACTGAATGAGACTGGAGGATTGAATTTCTAAATTCTTCTTTTTGTTGCCATTCGATATTCAAGTCATTCCGTCGGAAGAAGAAAAAAAAATGTGTATATTGTTTATCGATATCTCCGATATTCCGAGGTTACGACCGCGGAAAGGGAAAAGATTCTACATTCATCGAACAAAGGATTAGTTGTACGTTTCAAGAGTATTTAACTTTTGATTATTGTAAAGAACGTTGAAGAAATGCGTAAGTTAATACCCACGAAAATTAATGTTTTAATATTGCGAAAATAATCTCTTGTAACGTACGTCATATTTACAATTATATTATAATAATCTAACAACGGATAAAAAAATAATCAAATATATAATAATTTAAAATCATTATTTGAAAGCGCTTAATGCATAAAACTTTAATGCATAGTATATTCTATTTCCAGGGTTCGGTAAGTTCATGTTTTTTTTAAACTAAATTAAGTTAAAGTTAATGGCTTATAAAATTAATAAAATTAAGTTAAGATTAAATTAACTTAAATTTAAAAAAAAAAGTTAATTTTGAAAAAAATTATTTTTGAGATCAGAATGTC
>NW_017305445.1:176727-185071 GCF_001594115.1 Trachymyrmex septentrionalis
AAAAATTAAGTTAAGATTAAATTAACTTAAATTTTAAAAAAAAAGTTAATTTTGAAAAAAATTATTTTTGAGATCAGAATGTCCTATATTTTCTTAAAATGAGATTACTTTAAATAAGCCTTATAAATATAGATTATTAGGTAAATTTAATTTTATATCCATATGTAAGTTACTTATATAATATATAATAAAACTCCATAAGGTGTTTTTGTGAAAATCTTGCGAGAGAGAGAAGGGTATATGTTTGCATTATTTCTCTTTCTTTAATCTTTATCTAACTTTCTTTAACTTCTGAAACGACTGTTCATGCATGTTTACGACTACATTGACTATATTTGTTACAAAAAAATATATTGTATGTAAAAATTTAGAAAATAGGTGCAACATTGTTCTACAACAATTCTTCAATTCTAAGGTTCATTTCATATTTATGTTGCTAAAATATAACGTTTGTGATATCTAAAATTAGTTTGATTCAAATATAAGCGGGAATTGACAAAATCCTAGCGAGTCAATAAAAACTGGCTACCGTATGGTATGATTCTTATTATAGAGTCTCTCATCATAAAATCATTGAACTTTTTCTAAATTAATTCACTAATGTTTAAGACTTTATAGAAAAAAAATATTAACATTAAGAAAGATAGAAAAATTTCTAATTTAAAAAAGTTAATGAAAGTAACTATATTAATGCATTTAAAATTAACTAAGTTAAGTTAAAAATTATTAAGTTTTTTTTTTAACTTTTAACGTTTCAACTAGTTATTACCCAACCCTGTCTATTTCTCACAGTTTTGTATTTTATTTTTGGCACCGTCACTTCCTAAAAGAATCCGGTATGATGCGTGACAACGTGAGAGGCTTTCTCACAAAATGCCACAATGAATAACCACGTCGAAGTACGATAGTCAATCTGAAAAGTTGCGGCGAGTCGGAAGAGCTTGGTCGGCGAATTGTGTTGGCGGACAATAAATAAAAGCACGTCCCTGCAGTGCAAACAACGCGGTTTGTGACGTCATCTGGCTACTAGTCACTTTGCTATTATTATTCATCGAGATGAAAAAAGAAGTGAGAGAAAAGAGGTAGATGGGAAATTAATGCTTAATAGCCCTGTGTTCACTTTAATATCATCTTTTTCTCACTTTCTGATTCAAAATGAAAATGTTTCGATGAGAGAAAGAAAGAAAGAGGGGATAAAACACGAGGAGTACAACAACGTATGACGTTTGAAACTAATAGCATTCAGGATTGCATATCGCAAAGTTTGACTACTCAAAGGTCAAAATACAGGGTCTTTAAGAAGATTCGCCTACTTACTTTGGAGTCAAAAGTGTGAAATAAATTGTCATTACAGTGATTCCGAATAATATGCAATATTAGTGTAATGGATTGTAGATACTATTTATGTGCTATATTCATGGTAAATAGTTATTAGTTTATAGAACATTAACAAATGTATGAGATTGTCAACGACTCGGGAGTCGTTATCAATCTTTTAATGTCGAGTGTATTAAGTGAATATCTAAGTGTATACTTGGCAACGCAATGTTACGCTTCGCGATGTGATGGGTAGTGACCTGCTATGGTGAATGATAATATAATTTTTAGTATTTCGTCATTTTCATGTCTGTTTCTTTACGCCGAGATAGATTGTAGATTTATATAAAATTTCCTATGTATCAGCTGTTGCACTGTGGCATTGCCAAGTCTATTACTACTAATGCGATCCGTGAGGTAAAGATAAATTTTGATAATAAAACTTTAAATATGGTCCGATTTTTCTTTTTTCTACACAATTGTTGATATTTCATCTGTCAAATTCTAGTTTTTCAAAGTTCCTAAATTGGCTGAGTATATATTAAGTCGGTGATCTATTTTGGAACGATCATCTCCCATAAGTGATATGCTTAAAATGGCCAATTTCAGAATAATATTACAAAAAAAACTGTACAGTCAATATTGCTCAAATTTTGAGATTATTTGTATAGAGTAAAGCGAGGTTAGTGCTGTGATACTTTTTGTTTAAATTATTATAAATCTTCACACAATTATGATAGAATGTGAATGTAATGAATATGCGAACATTTGCGACAATTGATTTTGTACTACGATTTTTTCGATATGTTAATGTCTGAAGAGGGCTCAATCCAGTAGCCAAGTCCGAAACTTGTAATTTATTTGTATTTAAACTGAGTTTTTATTTATTTCTTATTTTCTATTTTTTATTATATATTTTCTTTAATTTGACTTTTCTTTATTTGTAACTTATTCTTTTGATTGTATGACTTTTTTTCAAGAAATGTGTTGACTCTTACTTTACCCTTTATTTATTGTTATTTATTTTGTATAGGAAGAGTCCTTCAATTTGTTAAAAATTATGATAGACTAATGGTAAATGCTTTAAAACGATGCATGTTCATCTGGTTCAATAATTAAGTACTTATAAATCCTTAATATATCTCGTAAATAAGCAAAAAATTACAAAGATATAAAGTAGATCAATATGTCCCTCCTATACGGCATGTTGAGCATCGAAGGATAAATTGAGCCATGAAGATAATCGTTTAATGAGGTTATATATTGAAAACTTTTTAAACAAACGACTTCCGAACAAATCAAATTTGGACAATGAAGGAGCATAAAAGCCAACGCAGGGTAACAGTGCAATAAATATATTAATTTACTTTACATATATCTTGATAAACGTTTCGACCATATACGTAGGCTGCTGGAAAAGTTTCTGCAATCTAGTACTTGCAGTGGCACCAACGTTCTGCTACTATCATACCCGTAAAATTAGACGTTTTTAACCTATAATTCAATTGACAGTTTATACCCAAGCCAACTAATTTTGTTTGCACAGTATTTTAAAAGAAGTTATTTTGTAAGAAAATGGAAATTTTGCGTGAAAATTTTCGGGCAATGATTTTTTATGATTACAAATGTAATCTAAGTTCGAAACAATGCATCGATCGACTTCATTTGGCTTTTGGGGATGAAGCACCATCCAATAGAACTGTTTATAATTGGTTTGCCGAATTCCAGCGTGGACGTACCTTTCTTAGTGATGAATTCCGTGAAGGTCGTCCATCCACGTCTGTTGTTGCCACTAATGTTGATGCTGTGCGTGAAATGATTGAACGAGACCAGTATATAACATACCGCGAGATTCAGGCATCCTTAGGCATTAACATGAAAGCAATACATACGATTTTGCATGATCACTTGAGCGTACGGAAACTTTGCAGTCGTTGGATCCCACACAATTTGACCGAAACTCAAAAACAGGCTCGTGTTAAATGAAGCAAAGAAATGCTCAAGAAATTCAACCGAGGTCGGTCAAATTTGGTCTACAACATCGTTACTGGGGACGAAACATGGATCTATTCGTATGAGCCCGAAAGTAAACAACAATCCACTGTTTGGGTATTTTAAAATGAACCGAAACCAACAAAAGTTGTTCGTTCACGCAGTGTTGGCAAGCAAATGATTGCTCGGTTCTTCGGTTATACCGGACATGTGACAACCGTGGCTTTAGAGGATCGAAGGACAGTAAATACTGATTGGTATACAACAATTTGTTTGCCAGAAATCATAATGAATTGCGTAGAACAAACCGAAATCGTCACATCATCTTTCATCATGACAACGCCAGCTATTACACAGCACGTCAAACCGTTGATTTTTTATCCAGTAATAATGTCGAATTGATGATCATTGTCCGTATTCACCTGATTTATTCACCTAATGACTTCTTTTTGTTTCCAAACATTAAAAATAAGATGCGTGGTGAGCGATTTGAGTTGCCTGAAGCAGCTGTTGAAACATTTCGTACACTGATTTCTGAGGTTACAGCCTTAGAGTGGAAAAAATGCTTTGAAAATTGGTTCGAGTATGCAAAAATGTATCGATCTTAAAGGCGAATACTTCGAAAAACAATAAAGCCATTTACCGAATTTTACATGTTTTTTTTCATATTGTTTGCAGAAACTTTTCCAGCAGCCTACGTATCTGGTCAGCCTCAGTATCGCAAATCAAACGTATTAACCGCTACTTACAAAATTGTCGTCTACAAAATATTTATAATAACATAACTGTTACAAAAAGATTCTTCTTTCTCTTTGCCTCATTACAATACAACGACAATGAAAATTATTGTTACTTAATTTGAAATTCCACCAGCATCTCAGATCCTCACAAGATTCCCAAATTCTGTGAATTGAACGGAAACACCAATGAATAAATCGTATCGTATTACATATTAAAATCGTTCACAAGCTCTCAAAAATATATGTCAGTATCGTCAGAAACACAAATGGATTGTTTTTAAAAACATGAAAGGATTATGTGTATATTAATCAAATTTTCATCTTAAGTATAATAATTTGTGATATTCTTTCTTTTTAAATGCTTTAATTAAAAAAATTGAAAAAACTTAAAATATCTTTACTTTTGATAATAATAATTAAACGTAAAATATGTTTAATCGTTAACATAGAATAAAAAGCATTGATAAAGACAGATTTCATTTAAGCAGTTGAGTTTGTAAGATTAGTTATGAGCTACTGGATTCAACAAGGCCGATATCGGTATTGACTGAAATATTTTTAATAACTTGAAAAACAATAAATAAAATATCAACTTGAGCATTAAAGTTAACAAATACGTTAATAACTTATATCTAAAAACACATTTGATTGTTAATAATTGCTCTGATTACCATCAAAAAGAATACTCATCTAATAATTTTACTTTTGATGTACGAAAACAAAAAAGTACACGTGTTTGGCTGTTGACAGTCGGACATAAATTATTGTATTAAGCGCAGCAATCTCTGTCTTTGCTACCAAGCAGGCGTATCTATATATATTTTGATTATTTACGAGTAGATATTTGCATTTGCCCAACTTGCCCCTGTGCGCAACTAACCCCGCTCTATCCTACAGTATTTATCTATATCATATAAAAAAATTAAGTCTCCGAGTTGGTTTTCGTCTGACAGACTCCTTAAGCTGAAAGATGTCTATATTTGCCAACTTTCCCACATTGGCATACATCTTGCAAAATCCGCAATCAATAGAAATAATATCGATTCAAACGCAGAAAATATCATCGAAACCCACGTATTTTGACAATGTGTTGAATAAATATACATATAATTGATTCTTTATTTATTTCAAATAGAAACCTCTCTCATGATTCTTTGCATAGTACAGCATAGGATTTATCTAAAGTCGTACGATGTAACGCCAGTAATATATTATATGTAGCAACATGTTTTCGCTTTCCTTCTTTTTCTTTATTATCGCGAAATCTTGGTGTAATTTGGCACTTGATACGCGAACGAAGCTTTTCAGCTTTACTCTCGCGTAACGCTGACCGTCATCCGCCGCCTTTTGACAGTTATCACGACCGTTACCGGTTAGCTCTGGTTCGAACACACGTCAAGCGGAGAATCCGTCGTCGATCCGGTTCGAACCGGTAAACCGGCGACTAGCGGTCTCGCGAGATTCAATTCACGCGCCCGACAGTTAATATATCGAATTAGCTCATCGATAACAAACTCTCGTACGTAAAAGCTATCGTATTTATTCCAATTCTTCTTATTGTTCCCAACATTTCAATAAAGAATACGTACTTTCGCTAAAGAATTTGGATATAGAAATTAACATTAATAATATTAGCATCAAATGACGTTATTAATAACGGTCAAGAGAAAAATAACGTTTTGTCAGTTACCGCATAACACCGCATAACACGGGCTTGAATACGCGCTACGTAAAATGTTATGCATTTTTAATTTTTTACTTTTTCTCTACACATAAGAATTAACATATTCGGAATATTTTTCAGTTAGCGATTCTCCGAAATTGCAAAGTTCGGAGAATTCCAAGCCGTCTGACTATCGCATGCCTTTTTCCACTGCAATTGTCTGATTCGTTACCCGGAGATTACTGCACGGCGAATTGAGATACACAGAAACTGAAAATTGATTGGAAACCGTTGCCAATCTGCTCACGTCCATTCTCAATTTCCGACAATGTAATTTTTCGCAGTAAAGTCTTGCATTTCGGAGTGGAGCTATTGCATCGCTATACATTTTTCCCCATGATTATTTAACGGATTTAAATTGGATTAGATCTTTTTGGTATTCTAGCATCGATAGCTGCTTTCTACAGTTATTCAGCAAGGAAATTCTAGTCAAATAAGAAAAATTATTAAACGATACTAATAAATACCAATAATACGAAATTTGTGAAAAATTCCAAAGCTTTCGCGCGCATTGAAAATATATTTCGGTACAATTCTTCAACAACCATTTTCCGTTTCAACAATATCCTAGAGATCTCACGAGAGTGATTTCTTGCGCTCGACATTCGGTCAAGGCTTTTATTCGCAGCAGCTTCCACTAACTAGATTCCATAGGTTCGTAAAACCAATGACCCTAATCGCCTTCTCGATATACTACAACAGTGGTTTCTCAGATAACAGTTATCGGAAAAATACGGAAAAGTCTTGTAATATGGCAAGAAGAAGGTCACAAAGGCAAGGATTTATCCAAAGACACGAAACGCGGAATATCTAAATATAGATATTGTCTAAATTGACGCCAATGCTTAAAGTCTGATTTTTCATTTCGAGCACAGATAATTTGATTTATTATCCAACATATTTATTTATCTCTTGTCACGGTTATATTTGAAATAATCGTAAAGTAACATCTTTCACAACAAACGAAGAAAATTGCAAATTGGTATTTGCTTTATTGAACTCAATGTGCATTACAAAGCGAAACGAGACGTAGTTAGTCTTATTTTCGGATGTCTTATTTCCAGAATTATTTGAAGAGACCCGATTTTTCATCATTTCCAGGCTATGTAGATTATGTCTTACATCTATGAATGTTGTTAAAAGAAACGCCCGCGCGATGCGCTACGTACACTTATATATGTATAAATAAACGATGCATGCACGCACGTGCATGCTTACGTACCTACGTTAGTGTCCGCGGCGGTTGACCGTGACTGTATCTGCGTCGGAGGAAGAGACATATTACGTTCAATCTACCTCCGTCGCTCTCGACTCTGACTTCTCGCGAATCTCTCGTACGGGAAGAGAAACGCGAAAAAAGCGCAACGCGCCGCGCTGCACCGCGCCACGCCGTTCCGTTCCGTTCCGTTCCGTTCCGTTCCATTCCATTCCGTTCCGGCCGATGACTCATTCGAGCCAAGCATGTGAATCACGTCCTGAACATAATACGAAGCTAAGGGAGCAGATGAAATCGCTTTTCAAGTTCCGAAAAATAAAAGAAAGCAGACGGCTCTTGGTTCGTAATCGCGTCCCATTCATTTCTATATCTGCCACAAAAATCAATAATAATTAAGTCAAAAATTAACCAAGTTTATCGTTGTGAAATTATTAAAAGTAACGTATTATTGCTCATTGTTTATTGTTTATCGTTGTGTATACGTTAAAGATAGATTTGGATTATATCCTATCGCAATTATGAAATTTATTTTTACAACAATGTTACTTAAATGTTATTTAAATGAAAACTTGAGAAACTTGAGAAACTCGAGCTTGTCCCTTGAAAAGTTTAGATATTTAGTTTTAATGAGTCTAATTTGGCTTCTAGGATAAGGAATAAGATTAAAGAAATTAATAAAGCAAATATTAAATTTACAAATTAATTTTCGTAAAAACTCTTGAAAGAAACATTAAAATATCATTAACGCTAAACTTTTATCTACATTCCATTTCTCTGCAAAAATAATACGTAAAATCTGTGTGTCGTATGTGTCTCGTATATGTGTGTGTGTCAAGTTTTATAAATTAGATTGAAAGATAAATAAAGGGCAAAGTAAGAGTCAAAACACATTTTAAATTGTAACACAATTAAAAAGAATAAATTACAAATAAGGGAAAGTGAAAATTAAAAAAAATTCAAGTTTAAATTCAAATATAAAACGTTACAAGTTTCGGCTACCTCTTCAGACATTACTTATCACAAAAATCGCTGTACAAAATTAATTATCGAAAATGACCGCATATTCATTATAATAACAGCTCGAACATATAACAGGGTGAGTCTTGATGTAGAACTCGACATTATTCACATACGATTGAACAGTCAAATGTGTTCCATATCTCTTGGAAAAAGTTCTAGTCGATAAAAAAGATAAAGAAGTCTTCTTACGAAATAATAAACACAATCAAAGTAACATACCGGAATTGTAACAAATAATTAAAACTCACCAAAAGCCATGTGTAAATTAATCAAACAAGTGTGTCCGTATAAGTATGAAAAACCATTAGAATATATAAAGTTAACTGGAACGCAGAT
>NW_017305445.1:185171-191365 GCF_001594115.1 Trachymyrmex septentrionalis
ATGTCCGTGTAAGTATAAAAAACCAATTGAAATGTACAGAGTTTAATGGAACGCAGATGTATAAGACGGACATTGTATGTCGATTATAATGTACACTGATACGGATCAACACGGACTGAGAGAGGAGATACGGAAACGGACTGTCAGTATCGAAGAGTCAAACTTTATGTACAATAGGTATACAAGCCTTATGGAGATCTTCAGTGTCAGTTTGTAAATTTAAACTATTCTTCTGCTTTTTAATATTAAGCATCTCAGAAATTAAGCGTTTCCTATAGCAAGGTTCCTCATCTAAAATTTTAACATTATCCTATTGGAAATCATGATCATACTGCAGCCTGTGCTCTGTTATGACAGAACGGACAGAAGTGTTATGTCTAATATGATTATGATGTTCTGTAATTCTGGTTTTCAATTGTCTGCCCGTCTGTCCAACGTACGACGCATCACAATTATTACACGAAATTTTATAAATTACATTGCTCTTAGATATATGGGGACAAATATCCTTTTGTACTTTAATATATTTACCTATTTTATTAGGATTATGAAAAGATACCCTGATGTCGTTTTTGTTTATTATATTGATTTCCAATGGGACAACGTTAAAATTTTGTCGTTCTATAGTACATCCAAGACTCACCCGAGCTGTTATTATGAGAAATATGCGGGTATTTTCGATAACTAATTTTGTACAGCGATTTTTTTGATAAGTTTATGTCTGAAGAGGGCTCAATCCGGTAGCCGGAACTTGTAACGATTTATATTTGAATTTAAACTGTTTTTTTTTTTTTCATATTCATTTTTCTTTGTAATTTATTCTTTTTAATTGTGTTACAATTTAAAATGTGTGTTTGACTTTTACTTTGCCCTTTATTTACTGTTATTTATTTTGTATATGAAGAGTCTCCTTCTGTCTGTTAAATAGATTGAAAGAATTCGAATATTTAAAATCGATAACTAATTTATGCCCTTTTATCAGTGTGATATTCTTTATTACTAATTCTTAACTGCACCTCCTTTTATACTCATTGTCAATGAATAAATTGAGTAGAAATAATTCAATTATATAATAGTTTAAATTTATTGACATTAAATTGAAATTGTCCATTAATTTTTAATTAGTTTTTCGTGTGCAATCCCCAAATTCATTATGTTTATTATTTCATTTCATTATTTTCCTATTTCCGCGAATTATTGCCAATAATAAGAAAATTATTATTCAACGCTCGCCGATTATTTCGAGCATCGGTGATGCAGTACGGTTCGTGGAATACACAGAACACTCGACAATGCAAATGAGTTAGGGCGGTGGAGGCGCCTTGTTATTCGATTCCAAAGTCGTATGCCGTCCAACTTGTGAGATCGTGCGAGTCGATACGCGGCGTCGCGACGCGACGACAGGAAAAGAAGGCTGTACATATAATACGTATTGCTCGTACGTGGGTAGTTGTCGGTAGAAACAGACAGTGGGCGTAATTTCGACACAAAACGACGAGTAGTTAACTCGTTGAACGGCCGCTCTCTTACAAATCCCTAGTGACAAGATATAGTAACGTTAAAGGAAACATTAAAATGACGTAAAGTGGAATTTAAAAAAATGTTAAACGAAGGAGGCAATAAATTTCTACAATTTTCCTCGATTTAAATCAAAATCTTTCTTAAACATTAAAACCATTGACATCTAACATTGATTCTTCGTTTTTCCTTCTCCACTACTTCTCATTTAATCTATACTCATTTAATCGAACTAAACAATAAAGAATAACAAATATTAGAATGAAAATGTCCGGAAAAAGTTCAATATATGAAATAAGCTGTAAAAACGTGATGAAAGTCGAAACAAAGCGTAGCGACGATAGTTTAACACTATCTTTCGAATTTCATTTGGATTTGTCAATCCGATCGGACAAAAGCAAGACGATGCCAACAGCATCTGTGTGATAATTTGACGTTTTCCAAAAATCCGTCGTCGAAAAATCCATATGTAATCGAAGAACTATATCGAATAAGTGCAATCATATAAAGATGAAAAGAGAAGGGAGAGAGGAAGGAAGGGTGAAAGTTGGTAGGCCGGGGTAAGGCGGGAGGTTCTCGATTGAGGGGGTGGGTGATGGTGGTTGTATCGACCGCGCCGCACTGCGGGGCTTTATCCCCTCCCGCGCCGCCGACGCTTCTCTACCCGCTGACACCCTTCTACCTCTACGATTATCCCTTACCCCCTCGTGTCGACACACATACAGACGAACGTACGGTTCCCTTCCCTTCCTTTCCCTCCCCTTCCCTCCCCTTCCCTTCCCTTCCCTATTCATGTCGAGTCGTTGCCTCACCCTGCGCCCCGCAGTCGGTCAGTAACCCACTCGCTTCCGGCTCTCCGAAAACGAGCAAAGGGGTGAATTTTTCATTTTCCACCCCTCAGCGTCGTATTTCGCACAGACGCGCGTTCACCTTGAAATTTCACGATCGATGAACACGCATCGATGACCAGCGGTCGTTTAACAACGAGGAAAGAATAGAGATGTTTATTAAATGCGATCGAGTGTGAATATTAAACGATACTTTTCGCATCGAGAGAGGAAATGTAAAGACGAGAGAGAGCATTTTTTTTTTATCTATCAGCTGTTCCGCCGTGTGAATACGAGCCGAAACGCTTCTCTATCGAGAATAGTAAAAAGCATATATGCCATCTTTTCACTCGCAAAGTAAAACGCCGTACATCAATGCTTTCTCTAAGCATTTCTCATCTCCGCGTTCTTAGAACTGCAGTCTTTTCAAGTTTCACTCAACTTTATGATGATTTACAAGGTTCCGGAATATAATCAATCAAGACGATTAAATGAGTATCAGTAATTAGTTTTCAACTCCTTTTTTCCCCGTCTTATTAGATTCTTCAAAAAATTACAAGTTAAAAATTATTGAGGACGGAGGATTAATATAATTATAATTTCATAAAACTATAATTTTTGTCTCTCTAAATTACTAATGTTTTTCTTTTTATTACCTTTACATAAATTTTTCTTTCTTACAAAGAAGTTTCCATCCAAATAACTAAGGTTGCGAAGAAATCACCGGTTGCCGCGCAAAGAATAAATCATCACAATGGCTCGTACTCTAGCGAATGGCTAATCGGTAGCTATTGACAGGATACATACCTGAGCGATTTAACAAATAGTGTAAAATGTTATGTAATCACTTTGGACGACGATAGTTGACAATGAATATTGTAATTCGCGGAACGTTTTACCTCATTCGTGCACTACCACTATAATGCGGCTATATAAAGAAAATGTTCGCGATTTTGTTTCTATCTAGAAGAATTACATAATTAATTAACGACTCTCGCCTTCTAGGAATGACGCGCAAGATAGTGACCGTATTCAAATTTTCAATTCCTCAGTTACTCTAACGTGCGGTTACATAACACAGTGGACGTTACGTAACGTATCGAATGTGTACGACCGATCGCTGAGTCGTCCGGGTTGAACAACAAAATGCCGAGGCATTTATTACACCATAAACAGGCTTAAATCTAACATTTAAGTACCACAGTACGTGGCCATCAAGCCACGGTGATAAATGTAGGTATAAATGTCTCACTGAGCTGATTTGTTGTTACAGATATTATTCGGTCCGCATCTGTCGCGAATTTAGTTCGTGTAAAAGTATTTCTCAAATTATGCTTATATATTTCTCTTTCAATAAATCTTTAGAAATACTGAAATTCATGGCAATTCGTAATGGCTATTAGTAGATAAAAGTAGAATAAAAGATAACAGGACTCTTAATGTTCAAAGTACGACAAAAGGATATATAAAAGGCTAATAAAAGTCAGAAACATAAAAAATCTCCATTGTTTGTTTAACGTAAGTATAATTGAAGATAAATATAACAAGAACTGTAGAAAATAAGAAAGTTAAAACGTTACAAAATACAATATTGAGTACAATACATGTTTCGGTCTTATATTTAGGCCCTCTTCAGGTATACAAAAAATTCCGGCGCAGTAAAAATGATGATTCAAAGATTAAGAAAGCGACTGTTTCGTTAGAAAATTAGATGAGTGTTAAAACAGAGAAACAGAAAATTGCTCGTCAAGCGATTGGTTGACCGATTGCGAAAATTTCTCGTTGTTCTCAGAATCCGACAATTGAGAAAATCCATATTAATATTTTAAAAAATCGTCACATTTTGATGTCGAAAGAAGTAAAAAATTAATATCACAATTGTGTTTAACTTTCTTATATTTTCTACAGTTCTTGTTTGTTATACCTATCTTCAATTATATTTATGTTAAACGAACAATGGAGATTTTTTATGTTTTCTGATTCTTATTAGCCTTATATCTCTTTGTCGTACTTAGATATATAATCCTTGTAAATAATCGATTATGGCAACCTTAGTTTTGTCTTCTAAATTAGTACGTAAATCTATTTTATTTTATTTACATATTACAATCTTATCTTAATAATTATGCGGAATATTCTGATATAAATATTCACAGAATTCCATGGTCAATCTAGCTAACGTATACCATTATCGGAATGAACTATTTATCTATGACGCAATTACAATGATACATTTTAAACAATACGTTTCATGTTCAACTAACAATTTATGCAAAAAACAGCCATTCTTCAACAAAATCCCTGCTGGCACATTTTACTTCACGACATCCCTTGGCACATCATAATTTTCTCCACCAAGTTAATACGAATTTTTCAACAAAGCATGAAATTCTACATCGCGTAATATAACGGCGCAATAAAAAGATCCGTCATCTGGAAGAGGTCCGGTATGATATTTAACACCGTCAGACGGAATTTCGCCGTTCCGGGAGACATTAAATTGAGAGTTATCATTTTTTCGCGAGTCTCCGACTGGCGCGCGATTAAACCTTGATAATCTCATCGAGTTTATTACGGGGAAGGGACCGCGGATCGAGCAGAATGTCTTATGTATTTACCTTGAAAGCAGAAATTTTGTGCTTATCAAACGAGAACGAGCCGCATCTATCCGGCTGCCAAGAAGCTCACGACGAATGGACAGGAAATAATAAGGTTTCGTCGCCTGTTCATCGATTACCAATCAGCAACTCGTACGGTTCCATTGGCACTACGGAAACAAGCTACATCGCCTCCATTAGGAGGCACATCCATCGATCGTAATCATCGAACGTAACCGATTACGCGTCGTAGATGATTGTGACGAGTACTCGGCGTAAATTTAAACAACCCAACTGATTAGATTTCGGATCAAATAATTCCTCTTCGCATTTCAAGTATCGCGATATATAAAAACGTAGGATGCAATATAGAAATAAAATTGAAACAATCTTCTATCGCAGCGTAACAACAGAGATTGTGAAATTAATAACACTTTTATCTTTACGCAACAAACACTTTAATTTTAATAATTATAAAATATCAGATTAATATATATATCTTGAATCAAAAATTATTTTTGTGATAACTGCTTCTATTTCTTTCATTGAATATATTATTGAATACATTTGAAAAAATTAAATTTTCTTCTCAATCAATTTAAGATGCATACATATTATCAATATGAATAATGCGTGAATAGTTCGCTTTCTTGAAAAAAGAAAAATGCATTTTTTAAGATGCAATTAAGAGAGGATCGCTATCGGAATCAATAAAATATTTCTTTTAGTATTCCAGAATTTATTGATATAAATACTAAACGTTTTCCCCTTTCCTTGTATCTCGTAAACATCATTTCTATCTCGTGAAAGAATATAAAATACTTTATGTATGTTATACGAATGAGCGACACTTTTGCGATGTCGTCGATCGAACGGGTGTCCAACGCGATAACCGGTTATTCGTTCTAATAAAATTATGTAACGCCGACACGCAAGAATGTATACGCGTGCGTGTTAATAGCTTTAACTTTAATTAAAAGCTACTTGAAAATTGCCCATGTCACGATTGTAACGGTCGCAAAGGCATTGACGACAATGCAACGGCTGCGTGGTTTTGCGATGTTTCCCACGTTAACAAATATATATAATTTTTAATTCATTCAATAGAAACGCGAAGAGTTATCGCCCAATCTCTAATTGCAAAACGCAGTAATTCTTGCTTTGAGTAATTACCGATTGATATCACTATTGGGAGCTTTATTTGGTACGTAGAGAGAGAGAGAGAGAGAGAGAGAGAGAGAGAGAGAGAGAG
>NW_017305445.1:191465-196409 GCF_001594115.1 Trachymyrmex septentrionalis
CTCTTGCTTTGAGTAATTACCAATTGATATCACTATTGGGAGCTTTATTTGGTACGTAGAGAGAGAGGGAGAGAGAGAGAGAGAGAGATCTCTTCCTTTCTCATTCATGTATCTATCATATATCTATAGATATATTAATCGCGAAATATTATGAGGTATTAAAGTGGTGGGATATATTAATGTTGTCAATCATTTTACATTGACATTTTGAAATTGATCCTAATAATTCATATTGTACTTAATTGTTTTACTCTATAGGGTAACTCTAGCAAATACGTCGCGCTGGGATTTACGTTGCGGAAGTCAGAAAAAATAAAAAGAGTAGGGGTAATTTTCTCGCAACTCTCTCTATTCTGTTACATTTATATTATATTAGTATTGCGTTATGATTTCAGCTTCTTATTGTTAATATTAATAAAATTATTGTGAGTTGACTCGATTTGTATCACTGTAATAAATAACGCCATTATAAATTATAATCTACATAAAATAATTAGGGGAGACCCCAGGGCTAATAGACTCATTTTTCGGTTTCGAATTTTTACAAACGAAATTAAGAAACTTATCAGAAAAATGAATTCTACATCAGTTACTATATACATTTGATTACCTAATAATATTTTAATAATAAGGAGAAACTAATAACTAATATTTAAAAAAATGCATTTTTCTAATGCATTCCATCTGATTCAACTAGCCCCGGGACCGGAGTAATTTGACTAAGATTATTAAAATAAAGATTAATGTATTTTAAGGTACATCTTTGGCTACATATTAATAAAACTTTTATAAAAATATATTTTAAACACAAATATTCGCTTCGCATGGCAAAACAATGCTTCTTTTTGCAAAATTTGTTCGTTTTCGTGCAAAAACATGTCAAATGAGCCTAGTTTTCGATATTGGATATGAGGGAATTAAACTTATAACATTTACCACTGAGGTAAATCTCTTTAAAGGAATAAAATTTTGAGTAAGTACTATAAGAGTCGTCACTAAATGAGTCATACAGTTCCATGCTGTGGCTAATCTATCATTTCCATCCGTTCACTTTTTAAAAACATTAACAATATACGATAACAAAGACACGTAAACAAAAAAAATCTGTTGGACTTTATTAAGTAAGAACTACACTTACTATCTAAATAGAAATCAAATATCTCAAACTCTTACAATCATGTACGATTGTAAAACAAAAACTTTAAGAATAAAAATATTTACTTAGACGTACGATTTTTTAAAATTGTGGCGTAACTTCTATCATAGATGTGTTCGCAACAAGATGTTACAGCAGACTGAGCGGTAGTCGCTGCTCAGACACGTTTACGCGTGTCTCGCAAAATAATTTTGTTTTTAATGTAGCCTCGATTATTCTATTGACCCCGGTCTCCCCTACTTCGCGGGCGCGAATTTTGAAACGCCCTTTATATGTTATTTCTACATAAATAATGTTCGTAAAGTAAAACAAAACATATATAGGGAAGAAAGAAAGAGAAGGAATACGTAAATTTTTATAGTTTCAAAGGATCGGAAAAAAATCAAATTTTTCTAATTTTTCTGTAGATTTTTTTCGGTATTTTTCTCAAGAGGATGAAGAAAAATTCATTGGAAAAATTCACATGTTTTCATAAAACCTGCCATATCTGTTTCTCTGTTCTTTTTGTAGAGAAAATAATTATCTATAGTCGACAGCAGAGTAATTTCGAATAAGTTAACAGAAATTTTAAAATTATAAAAGATTGAAGTTACATAAGTGCATTCTATCAAACATACGAAACATATACTATTGCACCAACGAGCAAATTAAAACAAATCACATAAAGTCTTTAGAATAAAAAGAATTACAAAATTTTTTAAAAACTTATCATATCCTTACTCGCAGTTTCAAGAGTTAATGACTACATCTTCAAAAATATATATTAATTTTTAATCGCTCAGATTACTCTCCTCACTCACCATTAGTCATCATCTTTGCTTTCTTTTCTTTTCAACAAATCTATATCTATTTCATTTTAAATACAAAAATTCTAAGAGCAACACAAATAAATATAAGATCTGTTTTTTATTCCTGCACTAGACTGAGAGAGGCACCATAATAACTACTTGCGCAGAACAATGTGCAATCGTCTATTTAACCTTTGCCACTAAAGAAAAGTTTGATTATGTTTAACTATAAAAATAGAAGGACAAAAATTTTAATAGAAATAAAATTACATAATTTCATGGATCATATTAATTTTATGAAGGACATTAAAAGTTGAGTATTTTGTCATTTACATAGCAAAAATAGCAATTTTTTCAAAAAACCAATTTTTCTGAAAAAAAAACCGAAATTTTTCAGATTTTTTCCAATAATTAGAAAAAAACGTTTTTTTAAATATAAATTTTTATATAACTATATAAATTTTTTTAACACGTAGATGAATAAGAAAGATTGCTATCATTAATTCATTTTTTAACAAGAGTACTCCGGTATATACGCCGCACCTATCAAAAACTTTAATTTATTAGATATTATTTACTATATTTATATAATAAACGAACTATATCAGTAAAAACTTTGTATTGTTTACTACTATGAAAAAAATATTAGAAATCCGAAATATTTATTTTTCATATTAAAAAATAAACTTTTTGAAACTCTTGCATTTTTGCCGTAGACATCCCATATATCCCATAGGAATAAGATATACTCGTATGTCTACTCATAGAGGAAAGGGAGATATGTACAACTCATGAAAACAAATAATTTACAAATAATGCATATAAATAAGACGTATAATGACACAATAATTTATAAAATGTGTTTATAAAGTTTTATTAAAGAATAAAAATAGTAAATATGTATATGAAGTAATAAATAATAATTACAATCTTCCTACATACATTACAAGTATTATAACATGAGGTATATATTTCATATAATGCGTTTATTGCATTTAGTGCACTGAATTCAATCTGCGCATTTTGTATGCTTTAGGCATAAATCCCGCTCGTTAAAAATACCATACATCCTAAACAGGTGAGATATACAAGACAACAAACTAAACAAAGAATACGAAAGAGCACTTGTATTTTGTTACACCACATGCTTTACTACGTACATCTAAGTAAATATTTTTATTCTTAAAGTTTTTGTTTTACAATCGTAATCTGATTGTCTGAGATATTTGATTTCTATTTAGATAGTAAGTGTAGTTCTTACTTAATAAAGTCCAACAGATTTTTTTGTTTACGTGTCTTTGTTATCATATATTGTTAATGTTTTTAAAAAGTGAACGGATGGAAATGATAAGACTAGCCACAGCATGGGACTGTATGACTCATTTAGTGACGACTCTTATAATACTTACTCAAAATTTATTCCTTTAAAGAGATTTACCTCAGTGGTAAATGTTATAACTTTAATTCTCTCATATCCAATCTCAAAAACTAGGCTTATTTGACGTGTTTTTGCACGAAATGAACAAATTTTGCAAAAAAAATGTGCAAATGCATTGTTTTGCCATGCAAAGCGAATGTTTGTGTTTAAAATATATTTTTATAAAAGTTTTATTAATATGTAGCCAAAAATGTACCTTAAAATACATTAATCTTTATTTTAATAATCTTAGTCAAATTATCCCGGTCCCGGTGCTAGTTGAATCAGATGGAATGCATTAGAAAAATGCATTTTTTTAATATTAGTTATTAATTTCTCCTTATTATTAAAATATTATTAGGTAGTCAAATGTATGTAGTAACTGGTGTAGAATTTATTTTTCCAATAAGTCTCTTAATTTTGTCTGTAAAAATTCGAAACTGAAAAATGATTCTGTTAGCCCCGGTCTCCCCTACAAGATATGATATTTTATGCTAAAAAAAAAAACAATTTTTTTCCTTTTGCAAAATTGCGTTTGACAAGTAGGTTTTGCAGGAGAGCAGATTGAAGTTGTACGAGTAAAGTTATTTATGGGACGCAATTTTGTTAAAAGAAAAAATTGTTTGTTTTACAATCTATATTTTTGGGAGTGAAATTTTCACTCTTCGAGAGTGAAAAATTACTCCAAGCAAGAGTTAATTTAAAATCTCTGCGAAGAGCAAATAATTTCACTCTCTAAAAGTAGAGACTGAAGGTAAATGTTAAATTTAGCCCTCCTATATCCAATCTTGACGAAATTAGGCTCATATGACGTGTTTTTGCACAAAACGAACGAATATGGCGGAGAAAAGCATCGCTCTGTTTCTCGAAGCGAGATATTAAAGTTGATCTTTTAGAAAATTCACTCCTTGAAGGAGTGAAGTGAAGTTCACTCTTACCGGACTGGCGCAATCATCACTTTTCTTGGAATGAAATTTCACTTTCAACAATTTAGAGTGTAGCATAAAGTATCACGTCTTGTACTTTGTGGGCACAAATTTTGAAACACCCTGTATATGTATTATACATACATATACATATATAGATTCTATATAAATATGTTTGTAAAAATAAATGCGTGCAGGTGATGGCATAATAATACACTCATTACTCTGACTAATTTATAAGCATAGGTAATCATTGTTGGCTCGCAGATGGTCAATTACGAAAGAAAAAAACCGTGGTATTTTTAAATTCTACATTGATTCCAGGAGTAGTATAGAATTAACATAACAAGATAAAAAAGTTATTACAACGCTGTTATTGGTAGATAGTAAAGAATATTGTAGATATCCGTATATATTAGGTTGAGTAAAAAGTCATTGCGTATTTTTTAGCTCAAAGTTGTATATACAATATCTTCGTCAATAATGAATGAAATTCAAATTTAAAAAAAGGGTTTTAAAGCTTGAAATCTCTACTTTTAAAAGCTTATCACATTTTTTAAGTTTATATGAGTTTGATAATTTTTACATACCAAAAACTACGAGCTGAAAAAGACGAAAAATTTTCTTCTCACTTTGTGGATTTGTAACGTGTCCAAA
>NW_017305445.1:196680-200374 GCF_001594115.1 Trachymyrmex septentrionalis
ATATATATACATTTTACGCAACGTAATCGCGAGTTAAATGATTGTGTCGATATGTCGGGGAGCGACCAGTCGTGCGACAAACGCAGGCGATGTTATTAATAAGCAAACATTAGGACAGCGTCGCGACGCGTTGATCACCGCGAATCGTGTAAAGGGAGAGGAAGAGGATGGCTTCGTGCCAGAGCCACTTGAGGAAGCCGAATGTACGAGAGGAGCCCACTCTCGAGAGGAGTGTGCGCGCTCCCCTGACATACATCGACACACTCGTTAAAATAACGACATAATGGCTAATTCAACGATAATCAGCGCGAACCGTAGCGTTCGAATTAGCATCGAAGGTGAGACAAGAGAGACTGGCGTCATAGGGAGAAGAAAGGAAGAGCGTGATCATGATTCCGTTGAATCACGTTCTAATTAATAGCTCGTATTCGTATTAATTGCTGTACCGCCCATCCGACTCATCGCTGTATACATAACCCGTCGTAGAAATATTTCAACCGCATTCAAACTGTAAATTACTGACGATTGTAAAGAGAAAAAAATACTGCATATCGCAAATTATACTGACATCAGTGCTGCATCAGCTACGCTTACAACTGATACTGTAATCATCAACGAATAATTACTGTTTTTCAGTAATAATGCACTGATTCTCTTTTAGGGATTATAATTTTTTGCGGATCCAATCTGTAGAAACCATAACTTCTAAAAATATGAATCAGAGCAGAGTGTATTATTACTGAAAAGTAATAAATATTCGTTGATGATTATAGTTATAAGTAGTCTGAAGTCATTAATAATACACTGATTCACTTTTAGTGGTATTATATATACAAGGAAACTTTTCTTTTTACGCAAACGTCATCACTTAATTAGAACCTGGCAGTATAGACAATTCGTTAATTGCTTTTATGTTAGTTTTCATTTATAAGATTACATCGGAAAGAAAAAGTTTTAAGTTTCAAAGATAAATATATATAAGAATTCCAATTCACAATATAAGAAATATAAGAAATGCTGTAATGTAAAGATAAAAGAAAAATTAATGTTCAATGTTTGCCTACTCTTATATTTCGTCTCTATCGAAAATGTAATAAAATATCCTGATATTTCCTTTGCAGCTTCCGATATCTATTGGATATTTCATTTATCTTTTCGCATTAATTACATACAGTTATCATTTGATTTTTTTATGTAATTATATATGTAACTCGAGGAAATTGTATTGCTTTCAGAATTGTATGTTACATTTCATCTTTATATTTCACCACTTCCGGGTCAGTGATTCCAAGATGTGCGCGAGGGCGGCTCTAAATCCAATCGCATCGAGACCTAAATCGACGTTAAAAATCCCTGATGCAGTTTACGCGCCATGTGCCGCCATCTTGCCGTAACCACGCAAAACGACTCACGACCTGGTAGCGATTCGTTTGCGATCGATCGTCAAAGGGTGCGTCCGATGATTTTGCAGCTGCGTCCCCCATAGAGATTCGAAATCGTCACGTACTTACATACGCAAACATCCAAAATATACACCAGGTTTAGATTATCGAATGTTATTTTATTTCTAACTTGTCGATAAAGAAAATGCTAAAAGAAACATAACGACTTTATGTGCATTATGAAAACCAAGACACACATTTTTTGATTTTTAACGTTTTTCTGAACGTTGTTAAACATAAATTTTATCACTTTTTTACTGAAACTCTTTCGTTCTTTTATCGAATATCATCGCAACTTTCGATTTCTAGATTTTTAACAATCTGGCAGTATCATATTCAAATCGTTTTAACGTAAAATTTATTATAAAGAGAGAAAGAGAAAATTGCTTTAAAAATATGTTTAATGAGATTCGCGTATAATCGAATTAATTGAAAATTAGCGGTTTTTTTTTTTTTTTAATTTTTTCCAACCAGACATAATTGTGCCATATTTCACTCCTAAGCACTTTATAGTTGTTTACAAGAAAAACACGAAAGTATCGCAGCATAAACGATATCAAATTCCTGTATGATAACGTGTATCGAGTTACTTGAAACTGTCGACATAGCAATGTTTATTCTACAAATCGGTCCTCGTTATAATCCGCTATATGCACGGCAGTCTATGCACACAGTGTACACGTATATACCTATGTCGAATCTCATCATATGGGAGTACGTGGAGATAAGAGGAAGGGGAAACGAGTTTATGATATGGCCGCCATGGACTGCATTTGCTCCCGTAGACTAGCCGTGACCTTGACACGAATCCGCACCGGAGGAATTTATAAGATTAATTATTCCGAGCAACTTTTTTATCGGAAGATCAGTTTTTTTTCTTTTTTTTTTTTTACGTTCATCGATTCAGGTTTGCCCTCCCGCTTCACTAACTCTAATCTCGTCCACTCTGAACCAACAGCCATGACGCATCGGCAATAAGCCCTCGCGTAGGTAATTAGACAACGCGCGTCAGAAAGTCATGCGCCTTCTTTTATTTATTGCAAGTGAAATTAAAGGAGACAATGTTCCGAGGATCAACGACTACATATATTTTCGATTATATATGATTGAAAGTTGGAAATTTTTGGGGCAAACTAAAATATAGGATATCAGTATAAAGTGTAATGGAGCGGGAAAAGTTTAGAAACGGAAAAGGTTGTACGTTTTAATTTCGATCAATTTTTCATGCATCTTACAAGTGTTTAAAAGTAAATTTGAATTGCAGATCTAGGTACTTGAGTTTAAAAACTAAGAATAAGTCTCTACTCGCGAAGACGGATCGCGTCCGAGATTTCGCGCGAGAAAAGATCGACTTGAAATTCACCGAAGAATTTTGGTAAGAGCAAGTTAGGGGCTGCGATTTCTAGGGCACTATATACGTCATTCCACTCGTTTCTCTCGCGCTTGAAACATTGAAGCTAAAAAATCTAAAATTGAGATTTATTCCATCCCAGAACGGAGAAATTACTACACGGCGGAAAACTGGAAATAATAAATGGAAGTTCTGTGCATATATATATGTATATCAAACGGAAGTTGATCGACCCAAAATTATGTGTACATATAAGAGAAAAATGCAACGTATTCGCGTTCGTGTCACAAGGCGGAGATATGTGCAAGCTGCACAATAACGAAATACCAGAAACAATGTTGTGATATCAGTATCGCTTCGCGTGTCGAGCAAAGTTATGATTTCTACGAAAATCAAATATCCAACGAACCGCGATAATATGCGGTATAGATATCGCAGATAGTTACGCAAAACCGCATCTTGCAAGTGGTTACGCTAAGTTGCTTGAAGATATATGCGACCTACGCAAATTTTGTAATTGTATTAGCATACGTGTAAAAACGTTTATCATTAATTGATAAATAATTTCACGTGTACTGATTTTACTTTGTCTTAGAAATGATAGTCTTAAATATAATGCACAACCACACATAGAAAAATATCATTCTATTGCTAATTGTAAAAAGTAATTTCTTCGTTTATTTTTTGTTTTTATAACTATTTAACAATGAATATTTTCTTGATAATAGTCTTAAAATACACTTATTACAAATTTTAGGAAAACTCATCATATACTCTCAAAAACGAGAATTTCTTTCAAACAATATAATAAAATGTTATAAAAGAAATGACTTTATATAATAAGCAAATCGAATTTGTTTTAATTTAATAATATTCATTGAAGATTTTATATATATATATA
>NW_017305445.1:200474-201612 GCF_001594115.1 Trachymyrmex septentrionalis
GTGTGTGTGTAAAACAAATAATTTATATTTAAATATAATATATATATTGATTTTCGAAAGGGTTGATTGGTTTCTTCCCATAATCATTCTTAAAATAAGTGACAAGTAATTTATAAAAGGTATAGTCACTTAAAGTGAAGAGAGAAGATCTTACAAGTGTAGTGGTTAACTTCAAGTTCTCGAAAAATGTATTTAAAATCGAACCCCTTTTATTGCACAATACCTCCTGCATGCTGAAACGTTCCAGACATATGGAACAACGATAAGGAAAACTTTTAAAGACTCGCATTTACTACGAATTTCTTTCCGAGTAACGCGCGTATAGTTATTAATCTCTCGCATATTTATTAATGCCATGTACATTTTTGCTTAAAAGAGGGACAATCGTGTAACCGTCGCTCGCTTTCTCCTCCGTCCTCCGTCGGATTTGGCACGTCTCCGCGAGATTTTTACAAAAATAGTCGCGTGTATGTAAAACCGGCGATGGCATAGCTCGACCAGATGACGTATCGCGACGCAGCTGCATGATTTCAGAATAAATAATTCAAAAGGCTTTATGAATTGCACGTTTCAGATGACAAGCGTGGCTGTTCGCGATAACGACGAATAATGTCCCATCCAACGAGATGCAGATATCGATGTCGAAAAGGAAGGAAGGAGAGAGAGAGAGAGAGAGAAAGAGAGAGAGAGAGAGAGAGAGAGATATTTCCGTCGCTCACACAAATATCTCGGAGGAAATATTCTTGGCCTTTTATCGTGTGAGCGTTCATCGCGCCAATCGAGCGGTCAATCTATTTGAAGACGCGCGTATTCTCTCCGATGGACGATAATCACGGTAATACGATTAGAATATGCAGCTTACTACACGCTCTAATCGATACGAAAGAGATATCGTGCCTTATCCTTATTTTATACATTTATTATCCATTTACGAATTTTCGATCACTCATCGGATCTTTGCCAATGGAAAGTTACGCGCAAAACACGAAATCTTCTGCAAGTTATTAAATTTTATTTATACTCGTTATATTCGCGCAAATCAGTACTGGCACTGACCCCCTAATGCCTCGTGAATCTATGCCTTACTTCACGAAATGTTTTCATTAATAAAAAAATATAAATTTTTTTTTTTTTTTTT
>NW_017305445.1:201764-209404 GCF_001594115.1 Trachymyrmex septentrionalis
TTTTTTTTTTTTTTTTTAGAATAGCAAACTATGTACGTCATCCGCCATAATCGTGCCATAATTTTCTCTCCTCGATAATGGCTGAGACTGTGTGAGTCACGCCGTTTCGTGACACCTGCAATGATATTTACATTCGCCAAGCCGTACTTAAAACGAGTAAAAAAATTAAACAGAATTATCGTCTCGAGAGTTACACGTTTCCCATTCAAGTTTTCTCAAACTCTCTCGTCATTTCGCATAACGTCGTGTAGCGTTTAATTTATGGCCTCAGTTAAACATACAGAAAAGTACAACAGGAAAGTAAAACAATCGATAAGCGTGTTGGAATCGACGTTTGCCGTCAAACAAATTTTTTTTCCCGACACATATAATTCAGCATTAGAGTTGGAATGTTGGAAATCTTCGTCTCTGTTAATCGATTGCCAGGTGATTGAACTTCAGTCGCTCCATTGAAACGCGTTTACAGAACCATCATCTTAATCGATTTCAAGTGGAATAAGCGCGAAAGATGAGAGCTCGAATCGCGAGACGCGGGAAGCTAGCGAAGCTGCTAGTCGAAGCAGACGGATTTATCGTGGGCAGGGCGTGGTTACATCGGACAACGCGACGTTCCTGCGTGGTTGCATCGGACAGCGCGAGCGAGGCGACGACGCATGGCGCCGCGGCGCGCGCGATAATTCGTGTCACGGCGCGAGGTGGACGATTAATCGACGTCGAGTCGTCGAATGTCGACGATTCACTGCCAGACAGGGTGAGAGGCGATGAAACACAACGAGAAGCGAAAATATACGATAGCTGGAGAAGCTGGCCAAGCTCTGCTTGGGCGGCATTTGGCGGGGCGCGTAGATATTCGTAGAGGTTCAGGACGTTCGGTGACATCGGCGGCGCTGGCGCCTCGTTATCCCGAGGTCTGCTCGCGCATTCAGGCCGGCCTGGAGGGAGAGAGGGAAAAAAAAAAGGGAATACGAGGAAAGTGTACTGACCTCGATGTCTAGCTTCCCCTTGGACGCCATCTTGACAACAAGCCGGTGACGCTCGGGCCTGACGTAGTTGACGTTTACTCCCGGTGACTACCTGCTGCGCGCGTCGGGGCGCGTGTCACACGTCTGTCTCACCACCGTCGACGTCCTCGACGGTCCTCTTCCGCAACACACACTGAGAGCACAATTCCGGACTCCCTCCGTGTAATCCCTCCGTCCGTGGCACACGCGCGAACTGATCGCGCGCGACTCGATACGCGTTCGCTAATCGCTACCCGTGCGACCGAAACAGGCCGAAACGCGCCGCTCCACTCCGCGCGAGCTCCGACCAGCTCCGTACACCACCGACCGTCGCAAACGCCCAACTCTCGTCTGTCTCGTCCCCGAGAAAGAGACAGAGCGACACCCTACCACCCGATGGTAAAAGAAGGGGGGGAGAGGCACTGGCGCACACACACACACACACACACACACGTGACGTCACAGCCACAGCGCGACGCGCTCTTTCGCGTAACGGTCGTCGGTCAGTATAATAATAACTAACGGCGCAACGCAATAAATTTTACGTCCTCACGAGGAGACGGCGTGATCGAAACGATCAACGAACGATAAACCGGCCGTCTCACGCCGCGTCACCGCGCCACACCACGCGCCAATCCCTTTCACTCGATACTCAAATCACTTCGACGCGACGTTTGATCTCCCGTCCCGCCGCTAATTTTCCCCCTCGCGTCCGCCATCTTGCCGTACAATGCCGCACTTATGACGTCGCTGACGTCGACAGGCTTCGACTAAGATTGCGCGTCCGCGCAACATGTGTATAATATGTATTGTATCTTTCACCGTATCTTTTCCGCCTCGCTCTTTCTCTTTCTCTCTTTTCTCCACGAGAGAAAACTGCTTCCTTCTTTCTAACATCACTTCTCGCGCATAGACGTACCGTGCGGACGCGACCCACGCTTACGCGCCGACTTTAATGTAAATAAATTCAAGCGCATGGAATAATATACATATATAAATAATATGCTAGAAAGAAAAGTTTTTGGACTCGTAAAAGTTTTAATCTCTTCTCACAAAAAACTTACAGCGTGATGAGAGAGGTCTCTAATTATGCTACATTTAATATACATTACTTTATACCCGCGGTATACGACGTTCATTGATGTCGCAATAATGGATCGATGCAATACCGGGCCATTTTCTCATTTCAAGCGCTTTTCATAATGTTAAATACTTACTTATTTATACGATATTCAAACAATGTACCTATCGTCAATTTAATAATTTACGAAAGGAACAAAATTGAAGATATTCTATAAAGATATTACTGTTACAAATAACGTTAGTTATACGTATAACAGCACGAAATATGCAGCAATATTATTTTAATATTTCAATTGCAATATTTCATTAAACATTGCCGCAATACTGCAACAATGTCCGTTAAAATAAAATATTGCATACATATTGCTACAACATTATGCAATATTTCAATAATTATTCTAGTTTTATTAATTACTAACATATTATTATTTAGCATCATACATTCCAAAACACATACGATAAAGTTACGATCGAAAAATATTCAGAGGCCTAGAAAGTACATCCAAGGCTACGTTCAGATTCCTATCCGAGTGTCAACCAAGTATCACTCCATCTTTGTTATTCACTGTGAATGTTAAATAAAGATGGCATGGCCGAAGGAGGAATACCCAGGTGGGAATTCGAACACGCCTCAAAAAGATAGGAAATGTTTAGGAGACTCGCTAACTCGATTGTTCTAGATGTTTTCTCCTTACGAGAAACGTATCCTTTTTGTGACAGGACCGCGTACTTATTTACTGAATTGTAATATCGCAACATTTTCTATAAATATTAAAATTGTAATATTTTGCAATATTGTTGCAATATTTCCAATACAATATTAAAATTTCAATATAGTAACAATATTGCTGCAATATTTCGTGCTAAAGAGGGATTTTAATTATTATTTAAATTAATTATAAAGCTTGTGATTAAAGTCTCGATTCTATTAAATAATAAAGTTGCACATGTTATGTCTGTCATGCGTTATTTTCGTATCATTTATTTCGAAGAAAATCAATGATAAATCCGTATTACGAATCAAACTAACCAAGACTCCTTATAATTCAAAGAACTGGAAAGGATACGGGTAGGCAATAGGAGTCAAGCGCAGAAGACGTCGCGTAAATAATATATCTATGAGGTGTGAAACCTCTTTATTCACTAAAACGCGCTTACATGTTTCGGCTCACTTTTCAGCTCTCCTCAGAGACAACAAAAATACAATACAATATAATATTGTTACAATACAATATTGTTTAAAAATTTAACAATTTATGTGAAATTTATATCAAAGAATAAAGAATATTTGGATAATTAATTAACGTTAATAGAAGAATTAAATTGATTAAAGCTATTGAGGTCGTGACACACGGAAGTCTTTTATTTTATTTATGGGTCAGTCACGTGGCAGTCTAACTTGAAGCATACTTGCGAGTCGTTATTTTCGTTAACCAGGGAGTATTCGATGATCATGCTAACAGACGGATATTCCTTAGATATCGGCATGAAGAGATTGTACGTCACATTGTCGCCTTTGCTCAAAGGGCACTTGCCATTCGTCAGAGACTCGCATGCATTCGAGTAAGGATACGGATAAGGTATCGTGATCCCCATCATTGTGACTCTCACGCGGACTGTCAGTCGCAGTGTATCAGCGTCTGCAAGAGACATTACATAAAAAATTAAATGAATTAACGATGAATGGCCAGTGCCCAGGAAAGATCCTTGAACAATCATTTTTCAAATAATCGAGCCATCGAGAATAGACGATAAATTTCAAAAAGGGTTCGCTAAATTTTGTCAGCAAGAAAGCTCGTCAAGCAATATAATAATATACCTATTGGTGCGATGCTGCCAGAAATATCACAAGCTTTTACCAACGAAACATGTTACACAAAACAAATTTCGAAACATACGCAGCATCTAATAATAAGTAATTTGTTGACGGAAATTTAGCAATAGAATCTAGCAATAGAACTTTGTTCAAGGCTGCGTTCGACAAATTTTACTCGGCTTTCCATCGTGGTCCATTGATGTTGTACCATCAATACTGCCAATGTTACGTTTGCAAATGCAAACTGCGAATAATTGTTCTAGACGAGAACGCAAGTTTAATATTAATTCGCTATAATTTGTGCTCGGATCTGCACCGATCATCTGTTCCTGGGTAACATTTAACTTGATTCTTTTTTTTATATACATATATAACGTTACTTACTGGGACTAAAGTCCCAATGCGCAGTCAAATTAGTTCCTCTGTATAAACCGCAAGGAGAACTATTGCATCCATCTACTACCAATGATTGGGGTGGAGGTCCATCGTCACACCGAGTGTACGGAGTGTTCTGCAGGGACGCTGCGACGCAGATCGCAAGGATGATGTAGGCTGCAACATAAATCAAAAAGTGTAAACAGTGAAAAAATGCGCTTCGAAGTAAACACTATGTAAATCGAAAAAGAAATTTCAGAAATTAACAGTTGCACATGGCAAAATTTACCGGATGCGAAAGCTTTCATGTTGGCGTCTTTACTGGAGCAGTGGCGATCGATGTGATTCCCAATCGGTGAAATAATCGCTTATTTATTAGCACGATAATATCTAATCGAACACCTGGCCGCCCTAAACACTGATAAGTTTTAATTCGAATGAAAAAAAACTCCAGACTAACTTGAGAGCTAACACCTGCACCGATGACATTGCAAGTTTATAGAAATTATCAATCACAAACATGAAATTAATTCGCTAAACAATCAAAGCAATCTATCAACAATTAAATATATCGTTGCTTTTGATAAATCCAATTTAGGAATTGTGTTATATGTTCGGACCAAAAGAAATTCAAAAATTTTATTCCGTTAAACTTAAGTTTATTTTGACCGACAATTACATTATTCTTCGAAATCGAATAACAAATGTTATTCGCCGCGGCTACCTCTTTTGTATCAGTCTTCGTGATCTTTCTAAAATCTCAATGCTTCGTAATATTTCCCTCGCAATGACCTCGTATATTTGAAGTAACGGCCTATTGTTAATCGTTTAGCAAATTAGAATAATTATATTTAATTTAATTACATAGCAAATATTTATTTAATATAACGGAGGCCAATACACAACGGAGCGAAAAACAGTCTCCCCACTCCTTTACTTGTACAGAAAAAAATCTAATTAAAACCGTAAGAAGCTAAATAGAAATGAAAAGAATTATCGTGATATATTACTTTCGAGCGGACCGATCCACTATATATATAAACGTTATATGTATAACTATAAGCATGTGTGTTTCATGTATTTATTCCCGCGTGCATGTATATACTCGTATTTCCAAACTGCTGATTCCTATTGTTTCGTACTATAATTTTCTCGTAAATTTTAATATTTCACTTGCTATTACAGCTGGATGGGCAGTAACAATGTAATCGTCACACCACCAGACAGCTGTATCAGTAGCATATCAATGAATAAAATAATATAAAAATGCCTCACTCGCGCCAATCTCATAGATTATTCGTTCGAAAAAATACTTCCAATCAAGATTGTAAAAGAGAGGAAAAAAGGAGAGGAATTATATAATAATTAGTCTTCCATTTTATAATGTTGTAATGTCACATTCAATCACAATTTTTTTAAATGAATAATTATAATATTCTTCTTTTGAATAAAGAAGAAATACAAAAAAACATTAAACATAACAAAGAAGAAAAATTCTATTTAGTAAGATAATAACGATAATTCACTTTTCATCGGCCTTCCATGGTGGTGATATAACGAAACGGTCTACCAATCGGTCGCGCATATATATCGGAGTGCTTTTGAATAAAATACGATAAAAGAAGTATCTCCATGACTCACACCTGAAAATAATATAACGATCGTTATTTTAACATATATAATCAGTGCAACAACTGCGATATTTTTCGCTTGAATGAGCGATCTTTACAAATTGTATCATAAAAATTAAACGTAGATAATATATAATATAATACTAGCCGACGAATTAGAATCACTGCCTGAACGAACATAATTGTTTGTCATAGCTTTTTTAGATGATGAACACGAATTTGTTTTGTAAATTTGGCTATCACATTACAATTTTGAGAAAAATGATATCAAAATGACTAAAACGACGATTTTCAAGTCCTTTGTTTATGTAATTAAAACATAAAAAAAACATTGTATTCTGTTTTAATTCTGCGGAAAGTAGTATTTGTGAAAAGTAAATGCTTTTGTATTTATATGATATAATCTAATCATATACTCGTATATACTAAATAAAAAATACGAAATTGGTAAAATATAAATATTGCGGAAACGAAAAATCGAAACAAAACCAATTATTTTACTGGTAAAAGTTTACTTAACTTTTGCATGACATTAACGAAATTTTACTCGAATTCGTGACGTAATAATCAGATTTGGAAAACGAATTCGAGTACAACAGAATTCAACAGATAAAAAACATGTTTTAAATGTGTTTTAAACAATTTAAAATATGCTTAATCGATATTTTTAATATGTTTTAAATATGTATTTTTTTATAGTACTGTTTAAAGCATATTTGAAACATTAAAAACATATTTAAGAAGAAATACAATATGTTTTATTCTTTAAAAAAAACATTAGTCTTTACCTTGGGCAAGAATATATCAAATACAACTAAAATTATTCAAACAAATTTTTACCGCAGACTAGTAATATGCTTAAGCCTTGTGTCCCTGATTCTAGAAATCGGGCCGAGATGAGGAAAGAATTCCAATCGTAATGATCATGTAATCAAATTGTTCAAATGTGATTTGTTAATTTTTTCTCTGTCCGAGATCTCGGACCAATTTCTAGCATCGTGGACATCGGGCTTTAAGCCGATTATTCATTATCTGATTAATTTGTAGTTAGTTAACTTAATCTGATATTTAATCTAATAAGCTTCATCCTTGATATTATTAGATGAAGCCCATTGTATAAAACATTGAATAAACAAGTTAAGCGTAACTACAAGTTAAGCAGATAATGAAAAACCGGTCCTTAGATGATTATCAATGTGATTGCAATGTCTCTCTCTCTCTCTCTCTCTCTCTCTCTCCCCTCCCCCCCTCCTCCCTCCTCTCCTCTCTCTTCCTCTTTCTACTTCGGTAAAACAATGAACTATCCATGCTATAATTGTTCATTAAAACGATCATAAATTCCTATAATTTAGGATACTAATACAAAACAGGCGCTATGCACGCGCTATTTAGCGCATTTGACACTATTAAATTGCACTATAACTTCACTATACTACAATTTTTTTTGTCAAAATCCATGCGCTTACTTTGTGAATGACGTAAACAGTTATCAATGCAATGACAACCGTTCACGAAGTAAGCGCATAGAAAGAACCAATCAGCATCGCGGAAAAGAGGCAATATCTCCAATAGCACAAAACTTGTGGCAATATTATTGCAACATTGCTGCAACGTGTAATATTGCTACAATATTGCTGTTGGGGATACTTCGAGAGATTCGAGACATTCGACTTTCAATATTAATATGGACTTTTTCAAATAAGAATATAGTTGGATTTCAACTACTGATCATAT
>NW_017305445.1:209504-224176 GCF_001594115.1 Trachymyrmex septentrionalis
GGGATACTTCGAGAGATTCGAGACATTCGACTTTCAATATTAATACGGACTTTTTCAAATAAGAATATAGTTGGATTTCAACTACTGATCATATCGCTAGCAACAGTTTACCTGTAAACCGCCGAAGGATAGATATTGAGAAGTGCGTTGTCAAAGGTTTCATAGATTGTTGGATCTGTTATCTGTATATTGTCCCGATTTTCCGTAAGAGAAGGCATAGAAAAGTACTCTGCGTATCGAGTAAAATAATTGCCATAAAATTGTTTCACTTCCTCTGACATGTGTCGTCTCATTTCGTCAAAGTGCAGCGGTTGCCGTTTCATGATATTGCTTTGTAATACAAAGCCACCTATCGTTGTGTACGGAGGAAGAAGGAGGAATAATCGTAATAAAAAAGAACAGCTCGAAAAAAATCGATCAAACAAAATGTATTTAGCGTAAATAATTTATTTTCTTGGTAAATAAATAAGTTAGATAAAGTTGCACTGACCTGGTATGAAGGAGACCACTTCGACCCCGTATTTGCCAACCTCTACTCGAAGAGAAGTGGTCCACGCGAGGAGGGCGGCCTTCGTAGCCCCGTAGATGCTTATACCCGGTAAGGACTCGTTAGCGCAGTGGCTAGATACCACGATAATTCTGCTGTGATTCTCCCGTAAAATCGGCATCAGCTCTCGCGTGATTCTCATCGTTCCCAACAGATTCACGTTTACCTGATGCTCCGCGAGTTTCTGCGTTTGCCACTCGAATTCGCCGAAAACCATCACCCCCGCGTTATTCACCAACGCGCGCAGTACTGCGGGCAATGCGGCAAACAAATAAATTTCATAGACTGTAAATTACTTCCATCCCTACGTATCTCTTTCTCAATGTCGTTTATTTCGTATTACTCACCTAACCGCCGCTCCTCCAACAGCTCTTCAACTTTGTGACGAAAATCTCGTACGGATTGTTCATCCGTGATATCGACTTGATGAACGATAACACCGTTATTCTTCAATGCTTCAACAGCGTTAGAATTAGGCGCTGTTGGTATTTCGCGCACTCCGGCCAAAACCATCGCACCTTTGGCACGGCAGTGCATCGCTAGACTATAGCCCAAACCGGAATTACAACCGGTTATAACGATAAGATCCCGTGCATTTATTTTCCGCCGACGACTGAAGAAACAGTACAAAGTAACACCACCTGAGAAAAGAAAGAACAAGAAATTTTCTTCGACACCCCATCCTTAATTTCAATTCTTTTTTTATTCCAAGTTTATAGTAATAATGTATATCCAAACTTTTGCCTTAATGAAATCTCTCAAGCTAGTATGCTATTCACGAATATCCCCCAACAGAAAAATGGTCGAAACGTTAATGATAACATTTTTAATTAGTGCATTTGTTTCATGTAATCGCGTGTACAATTAAAAGGGAAAATTTGTATCGTTGTAATTACAAAGTTAAATACTTAATAAATTAAGTTAATTATGAGATCACATATCTAAAGTGCATCTCGCAATTTGCGGACTATTAATTCATTGACATTTAAAACTACTGTTATTTCAGCATAATCTTGTTCGTTTAAAACAAATTAACTCTCTCTCTCTCTCTCTCTCTTCCTCTCTCTCTACCGGCAACATGAATTTTAACTCTTCCAGCAATAAGAGTCTTCTAGAAGCAGAGCTTTTTTTATTTTAAATTATATATAAAAAAATCTAAAAAAATTCTAATATAATGTAAAGTCTTTAACAACAAGTCTATCATAATTATAGAAATCTAACTATATTTTACTTATTTTTGACAGATCTAAATTTATTTACTCGAAGATTCACACACACAATCAAAATATCGATGGTATCTTTCAAAGTTGTCAGCGAAGATTTAAATCTAAAGGATGCACACAATAATGTTTCTTAAAATCAAATATAATATCTAGAAAAGATTTAAGACATCAAGGAATACATTTGATTTCGATTCAATCGAGTCAATGAACGGAAAAAATGAGCAAAGCAGATGAATCTTCTTACCTAGCAAAATCATCGAAAGTGTCACCGCCTTACGCGTACGTCCGGCATCCGTAAGATACGCGATGTTGCACGAAATTGTCGTTCCAATTTGTAATGCTATTGAATGTTTTCTCCACCACGCTGCCCATCCGCTACCATACACTTTTTCCATCGAATTCATGTTTAAATTATGTGAACACTCACTACAAATTCTTGTCGTCCGATATACAAGTATTAGCTTTCCAAACAATACAAAGTCTAAAATTATGACATAAAACGTCTTTAAGTTGTCTTTTAGACACAAACAACGTCTTATGACGCGATTTCAGATACTTTTTGTTGTCTGGGATAAACGATTTATGTACAAACCGGTCTCCGACTGCTTGCTATGGATTTAAATATCGTCACACTTAGGAAAGTAAAATATGCAACTGAATAACAAAAACCTCAACTTACACAGCTTATTAGCATCAATATTATTAAATTACTTATCAATTAAATTTGTTAATGATACATTATTATCACAGTTCGGTGTACGATTGCGTTTTAAGACTGAAAATAATTCCGACGCAGATTGCAGAATTGGACACGTGTATAAATTTTATACACCAACAAAATATTATTTCTAAGATCCAACTCAAACTGATCAGATTTTCGTTATTCAGTTGTAAAAAATATACATGTTTTTAAAGCGTTAACTTTGTTGACGATTATGCTGAATAAATGCTCAAAATAACTGTGTATATTCACACGTACGATCGGTTCTTGCACTCGCCACGTCCGCTGAAACGAGGAGAATGATCCTGCACGATCGTTCTGGCTTGCCTAACCAGCCTCTCTACAACGTTAAGAAATGTGACCCGATCCACCCGACTCGCGTAACGCCCGTCATCATGTATTCCCCTTGATTTTCGATGCGGAATAAGCAATAAAGTATTAAGTAGTAAGAATAAAACGCAATTTCCCAAGTCTGGTCGCTTAAAAATGTTTCGGTATCAAAATATTATCAATTTCGATTTACTCGAATGTTATAATGTATCCCTCGTCATCAGAGGATCAATTAATTAATTATTTAGCAAATTAATTATTGTGTAATATGGCCATGGAGACTTATTATTCAGTTATCGAACATGCAAACGTATTAAATTCTTACATTTTTTTATTTGGTACAACAAAAGATAACTTCAGTAAATCTTGTAACAAAATCCGTTTTAAGAACAAAAATGTTACACGCAGTTCGAAAAAAAAAAATAGAAGATGGATAAATCCATCCATGTTACGTACGTGTAGATATGATTGTAAGCATTTTAATATTTCATGGGTTAGTTGTTTATAAGAATTGGATAGTCTTCATTTGAATTTCATTATTCCACACTGTACAGGAAAAAGTATATCGAGTCGTATATGTCTTTTTCTTTACGCTTATAAAGTTTGGAGAGATATCAAACTTTGCTGCTTTCTTTCAAAGTCCTAGCTTTGATAAAAAACATTCTTACATGAAGATATTGTCTGGCCGAAAAAAATTAATTATTTCGCATTGCAATAAATAAAAAATCAATTACATAAAAAATAATGATTAATAGTTCATAAAATACAAAATATATAGTATAAGTGACGAACTAACGTTACATAAAAATTAGATAAAAGATTAAAATACGTTAAATACTGAATTATTATGTAAAGATGTAAAATATCACATTGTTCAAAGCAAAATAATTCCAAGTTCCTTCATCTTATGTTTATATCTAAACATATGGATAAGAAAACAAATTTTTAATACGACAGTTTTCTTACAATATTTTCATAGATTATAAATCGATAAGCCTTTACAGATTTAAATGTACAATTTCGATATGAGATATAATTTACATAAAAATTAACAAATATTACATACACTAGCTTATAGATATGTTCTACTGTCCCACAAAATTGTGCTTTTTCACAAATTCTAATTGTATTCCAGTTATGTATTCGCGATTGCCACGCCTCTTGCATTTCCCGAGATTGTTTCATCCATCTCTTATAATAGACTGATGATTGTTGCATCACTGCTCGTAATGCACTGCTCGTAATATATTAAATTATAGACTTCTCCCCAAATTTCAAATTAGGATTCGCTATTACGTTGAAACTCGGATCACCATCGGTCGCCATTCTGCCGAGCCATGAAAAGAGCAAAATAATTCCAACGAAGAATAATATACCAATGACAACCAATACTGCATATTTTTTATATATAGATCCTGCAGTTTTTCGTCGTACTGGTGCTCTTGATATCAGTTTCCACCATCTTCGGAACCATTCTATGGCAGACTTGCGTTGGTATTTGTTCTCATCATGATCGAAGGACATGTCCTTTGGATCATCGTAAGCTTCGCATACTTTTCTAGATGCCGGAGTGGATAATCCCAGAGACGAATCAATATTCACGACCGAATAAGGTGGACCAAGCTTCTGACTGTTCGCATGTACATTGCTGACAATGGAATTGGAATTTATAGTACTGCTTGTACGAGACACAGCCACTGTAGGTGACGATGGTATAGCAGCTGTGTGATTTTGGAATAAAGAGTTCTCCACAGTTATCGAAGAGCGTTCCTGTTCTGGTTTTTGTTCTCTGTCTTCACTTAGCTGCAACAAAACAATGATTAATTGATAAAAGACAACAAATTTGGCATTAATAGAAAACACTTGTAATAAATAAAATAATACAGTTATAATAAGTACCAATGGTAAACCAAGACCGGCCCGAGCCCAATTGACAGTGGCCAATTTCTCCCTCAAAACATCTGCGACTGGAGATACCAGTTTTGCTTGTGGAAAGATACACACTCTACACGTGGGGCAAGTGTATCCCGCTGGTGCAGTAGTTGCTGGCAAATCTCTGGCATATCGATCCAGGCATATCCAATGAAACATATGATAGCACGTTAATCTTATACAATCTCCATCGCTCAATTTCTCTGAACAAAGCGTACAAATTGGATTGTAATCATGATCATGGAGCCAGAGTAAATACGACTGCACTATACACTGTAAAACACAAAATCAGCATTAGATATGCGTATCACGCATGATTATGACGAACCGTTTGATACTGCACGAAGGAACGAGAGAGCGTCAAAGATTATCTACATATTTTGTTTTTTTAATGTTAAAAATCCAATCGGGAAGAAAATACCTTCGGGTGTCCCGTGACCATGCAGTGTTCGCATACATTGACACGATGTTCAAAACAAAATTGATTCGTTACTCTTCTTTTCGGACACTTGCACAGACCCATGTTCCAACGTCGTGCGACAACGAGAAAATCGAAACGACGTTGTTGGAACGCGGCCGGAGAGTCCGATTCAACGCAGCAATACTGACTTTACTTATTTTATTAAGCCTCGCTGCGTGACATATCGGAAACTCGTGACAGTATATACCATTTTATTTGCACTGCCCACCATACTTTTATCATCGGCCACGTCGTCTGGCAATTCTCATCACTCTCATAGCCGGGCGAGATCGGAACTATCGGAAATAGCCAACAGACCGAATGTTCTACCGTTTGTCCACCAATCGTAACGGTCGTCGTACCGTGTTATACTAGTTATACGAGAAATATCACATAATAAAGAATAACGTGATAAAATATAATGCGTTGGACGAAATATCTGTTGAATTGAGTAAAAATATGAATCGAAAATTAGTGTGATGAAATACTGATTTAAACATAGTTTTTAAAATCTGCATCATTCAGCAATGAGATGATGCAACATTATATATGTTTATGCATTACTTATAAATTTATCGTAAACCTGACAATTCTGTTTTCTCCATTTCGCAAAGAAAAATCGTAAAAAAAAAGAAAACGATTTTCAATCGCTGTCTCTTTAAATAAGAAAGAGTGAGGGAGGGGGAAGGGGGAGAGAGAGAGAGAGAGAGAGAGATACGGCCATTATTTTCTGTCTTTATTTACCTTCAGCTTCACCAGCATTTCGGAGCATTATCGGCGTGAATACGCAATTTGTCGTATATCTATGGTTAGGAGTAAGAGTGGAGAGAAAATTTGGAGATTGTTTAGTCCTGGATTAAAACCGTTAACTGTGAGGATACCGTGAGGATGTTACTATTCCGAATTTGAACATACGTAAGAATGTACGGCAGTGTGCAGTGAAAATAGAGGATTGGGCTTGATTTATATTTAGATCATTCAGATAGATTCAGATAGATTTACATATCGATATAATACGATAAAAGAAAATTCACGATAAAATCTTGAGGAAGTTCTGAAAAGATACGAAAACATAAATATGTCAGATCCGGAACTTGAAGCGTTACGACAGCAACGTCTGGCTCAATTGCAGGCTCAATATAAGGTAAACGTTACGAGGCTTCACTTGATTTTATATTTTGAAATTTTTAAGGTTAATAATTATTTCATTCCTTTTGGATGACTAAAATACATTAACTATGTGTGTGTGATTCTACAGTGATTCTATCTTAGCAGCGATTCTATCTTAAAGAGTTATGCATAAATTTAATAAAAGCGATGGAAGCTACTCCCACTGGTTTTTAGTCTTTATGCCTTCAACCTCTCAAGGTTATACGACACTTGAATGTTAAAATTTTGAATATGTTGTTATACTCGATTATTTTTTTTAACTTGTAAATAATTTATAATTGTAAATAATTCTTTTTTTATCCCAATGATCTTCCTTTTAATTCGAATATATTTTCATTATAACTTCCAAACCTTTATATATATTGCTGAGATCAGTATATATTCAACACTTATCTCTATGGTTTGTATTTCCAACATTAAAAAGCAAACTATAATATTTTATAGGTTTACTTGTCACATATTGTTCTATAAATTTCATGGAATGAAAATTGTTAAAATATAGATGTTTTTGTTTTAGGGTAACAATGCCAATGATAAACAAGCGATGGAAGAGAGAATGCAACAAATGGAAGAGATGAAGCATGCTATATTGACCCAAGTGTTGGATCAGTCAGCTAGAGCAAGATGTAAATTTATTTTATTATTAAGATCGAGATATGGTATTAATAACTTATAACATTGTACATTTATGGATAGTGAATACACTTTGCCTTGGAAAGCCGGAGAAGGGCAAAATGGTGGAAGAAATGCTTCTGAACATGGCACAACGTGGACAGCTACCTGGCAAACTTGGAGAGAAAGAACTAATCAATTTACTTGAAAATGTGAATCAACAAACGCAAAAGAAGACAACAGTCAAAGTTAATATAATTTTATAATAGAATCATACATTTCATAAAATATAGAAAGTAACAGAATCAAAATTTTATTTTTCAGTTTGATAGGAGAAGAGCAGCTATGGATTTTGATGATGATATGGACTTGTAGCAATTGTATTGTACAAATTTTACAATACAAATTGTATTGCAATTGTACAAACTTTACATCCAAAATCAATTAAATTAGAGAAGATACTCATGATTCATATGTGCAGTAAGTTACAGAAATTACAATATTCACCCCACATTTTGTTTAGTAATAATATTATTTTTATGCTGTACTAAAATAAAAAAAAAAGTTACTATCACTTGAATTTTAATAGTAGGACACAAGAATTGATCAACATTACCATTCACTTTGTTATTAAATATATCGCATATATATCTGGAAATTACTATTCACCTTATAATCTTCCATTTTTCCAACTTTCCAAAATCGATTATTTCCATACAGAACACACATGTCATTTCTCTATGATAGTAGTAATAATAATAATATATCTTGAGAAATATTTACTCTTTAGATCTCTTTCTTTATACATATAAATACATTCAGCAAACATACAATTATTTTTCACTCTAAAAAAGAAAATACAATCACTCTTCCAGTCTACACAATGCAACAAACAACAGTTTCGCACAACTTGCATAATACTAAATATTATCATTATTTTATTCATACATATACAAAAACCAATGTTTAGTTTGAGGTTTAATACGATTTTACAAACTATGTGAACAATCGCGTTTAATATACAAATTTTTGATATATATTACATTCTCTTTTTGTTAAAGCTGTGTTAAAAGACAAATTTTTCTCAGTGTGTACATATTCGCTTAACTGGGTAGATTGTATTGTCTCGAGGGATATACATAATTTTTGTTTTATATATATATATATATATATACAATATATATATATATATACAGCACATAAAAGAAATCAATGCTATATGTATGAAATGGATCAAAAATAAATTCTAATATGAAATGTCAAAAATACAATATATGAATTATTGTATAAAAATTCTCGTAATCTTAAAACTGCTTTGGCAAATTTTTGTCAAAAACATATTATAATCATAAGCGTTTATATACACTATACATAATGAAAAATGTGTCTCGGAATTCTGTTATAATATATCTATTAAATAGTATCTATTTTTAATCATTCTTCATGTGATGCATTCCAATATTTTCTGAAAAAAACATAAAATAATCATATATATTATTTTTATATAAAAATTAATTTCCTGAGAAATAAAAGGAATTTTACCATCTTCATCGTCTTTCGCGTCCAATAAATCTGGACAACAAATGCCGTAACATATTAACGAGAGAAATCCAAACGGTAATCCAAGCAGGACCATCATCAAGATAGGATTGCCCTTCCACATTGAAGTCAGAACAGTTTTCATTTCGAACCATTTTCTATAACTATGTACTAGCCAACTGTTGCCACCATATCGCTGATGAAAATGCATAAATACTTATAAATGCGTATTTTTTTTTAACAGATCGAATAAATAGCAAATATGAAATACACATTAATGTTATACCGGAGCACTCTCGTTGTGAATCTGCTCTAGGAACAATTCTATTACGTATGGAGTCAGTTTTCCTGTTTCATCCTCAGGAATATAATGATGATTAGTAGTTGTATTTATCACAAGTAAGCTTGGTATAGGTAGTGTCATCATTGCTATGCTGTTGACTAGATTGGGACTACCTATCCAACCAAACTGAAAATGACTGAACACAACGATAATTTATTTTCATTTCTTATACTTTTATCAAAAAATTGTCTGATAAATGTGATAAACGTACTCATGATACTTATTTCGTTTATTCTTGATCACAAATTCAACCATGTTTTTGAATTTCAGCATATGAGGCGCGAGCTCTTCCAACTGATTTTCCTCCAAAACCGCTAAAACGAGATTCTTATTTGTCAAGAATAATTGATTTATATTTCCTCTTGTTACTTTCGGAAACGTTGGAAAACGTTCTGCATTCACCCACTTATAAAGTGTTTCATTCACTTGTCTTGTGTCGCTCAAGTTGTGTCCTACAGATTGAATTAAACACTAATACAGTAGATAATAATGATCATTCCTTTTTCTTTCGATCGACTTACCGGTGAAATTATAATGCGAATTTTCCTTGTACACAAATAATGCCGGAACATTATTTACAGGCGCATGTTTATTCACGACACTCGGATGAGATTGATAGAAAAATGCATGCGCTTGAAATACATTCGCAATCTTGTGATAAAGTTCCTACATTTATTAAACATTAAATGCAGACACATGAATTTGAATTTCAAACTATCTTTATAATATGACTACGTTTACACGGTCATCCTTAATCGGGTTTAATAACATTCGTAGTTAGAAACTAACCAATCACAGTAATTCCATATTTCAGAGGAATAACTATGATTGATCAGTTTCACAACTACAGATGTTATTAAATCCGATTAAGGGTGCCGTGTAAACGTGGTCTATGTTAAGAAAATTGTGAAAACAATTTACCCATAAAATTCCAGCTCTGTTTCCTACATATAAGAAATAGAGATCGTGTTGCTTCTTTATGATCTCGAAACTCTGTGTTTTTGTTATTTCCTGCACGGGAGGACCGCTTAATCTTAAAGCGAATTTCACTATTTCCTCTCTAGTTCTATCACCTTCATATACATATTTCTGATCGCCCTTTAAACTGTAAAACGAAAACATTAATATACGCGAGCGTTGTAATGTCGAACTAGTCGAAGAAGAGTCTATATACTTACAATAAAATAGTGGGAAATCCTTTAATTTTGAATGTATTTGTTACACTGGTAAATGTAGTGCAATCCACTTTTCCCACTCGTATGGACGATGCGTGCAAGTGTTGAGCAACATGAGACCAGATCGGTTCCAATCTTCTGCAATGCGCACACCATGGTGCATACATCTGTAAAAAACAACAATGGTTGTGATACAAATGAGCGAGGACAAAGCCATATTTGGACAAAGCGGGTCTTGATGCTTAAGCACATATTTATATGAATCGTTTACAATTTCTAGTTCGAATAAACTGCACACCGATTATTTATCGATCTTGAGACACAGTCTACCTAGACTCAAGCTGAAGTATGTAATATCAAATTAAATTGATAAGCAAACACTAAAGATTTTTTAAATAGTACTTTCTAAACTTAAGGACGTAAAAGAGCATTAAACGTACCATAATTAGCCATTGCCCATCTTTGTGTGCCTCTAGAAATCTGCAAGAAAGGTATTAAGTAATCATGCATGGACTTGGTTGGAATAAAGTAGTAATGGGTGCTTTCCATTTGTTGACGAGTCGACGCAAATGTCGTTCTATCTTTGTCACTCTCTGAACGTCAACAAGGATAGAACGACGCTTGTGTCGACTTGTGTCATCAAATGGAAAGCACCCAATGTCTCTTACCTATCATTCAGCTCAAGTACACGCGACCCTGCTGTATGCGTCAGAATCGCTGAAAAAACTAAATTGTAATAATTAAACAACAAAGAGCTGGAAAAAATATTTTCTTTTGCACGTGCAATTGCACAAAGATCATATCGACAGAATCAAATTGAATTTGTTTGTTAAGACATCACGAAGAACTTATTGGATTACGTCGTACATACATATACACGATAAAAGCAGAAATACGTAAGTATAGTTCGTTAATTTAAGTACTGTAGATAAGATCGCGCGGAACATATTGCATGCTTAAGAATCCCAAGATGTGCGGATGTCTTTTAAATTCTCTATACACTGATACAATCCAATTATTTGGCGTACAGAAGATTCATGATAATCGAATCAAACGAACATCAAGCGAATCATCCGTTATATCGATCAGCCAGTACATGAAATTACGATACGGAAAAACACCGAGTCCAGACCGGATATAACGTATTGTTTCTTCCTCATTATGCACCCTCGTTATGCAGGAGGAAAGCGTTCCGGCGTAATTGACAGCCGCTTACCATAGAGAAGCGCAACGAAAGAAACCCGCGTCAGGGAAACCATTCCGATCGTCGAATCGAGATGTCGAGGAACGAAAGTCGAGCTCCTTCATCTGATCGTACGGCAACGCGAAGGAGACTGCATAATCGTCGCGACGCTCCCAAACGGATGTATAAACGGACGCCTCGTCGTCCCTTTATTTAACTCGTCACGCGGAACGATCGAGCGCTCTCTGTCGCATCTTCCCGACTGTCGCGCACGAGTACGACTGCACTACGACTGCACTACGACGGCACTACGACGGCACTACGACGGCACTACGACGGCACTACGACGGCACTACGACGGCACTACGACGGCACTACGACGGCACTACGACGGCACTACGACGGCACTACGACGGCACTACGACGGCACTACGACGGCACTACGACGCGCCTTGCTTGCCGCCAACCGCCCTCGACTCACCTCGACTCCGTCGCACCCATCGTTAATTCCGCTTGATTCCGCTACTGGCCAGCCATCCCATCCCTGTCATCCCCCTTACTTGCATCTCTCTCACACTTTCCGTAGTTCTATATCTATAAAATCGAGCGTTGAGCGCACGGTCGGCACGGTTGCTAGAATCAGCCAGAATGCCAGGTCCCAAGCGCTGTGTTTCTTTTTGTTGTTAATATAATATTTCATCAATATAAAGTGTCAACGCAATCACAGAGAAACCTTTTTATTTTATTATTTTACAAGATGATATACAGTGCGAACACAATTATAAACTTTTTTATTATTCGTAAAATAACAAACTATATACGAACATAATCACAGACTTTCTTTTACTTTACGTGTAATTTAAATATTGCGCGTTATGCAAAACACAAAAAAAAAAACAATATACGCTATAACATCTTTAGCATAATATTTGCGAAAATCAGCATCTTTCATACATCTGTTGTCTTTTGTAGTTTTTCTATCTTTTCTTTTCTACATTACGCTTAGTGATAATAGTAAAAATATTTTAAAATAAACATTCTGAACGAAATAATTATATACGATAACATCGCCGGCATCACTGGATTGTGCGATTAATATTATTTATAAATTATATAATACTAATAAAAATACCTCACGTGAGCGAAAAACTAGAGATTTTTTCCGGATTTTGTCTGCTGGAGAACTGAAGATTGGTCCCGAAAACTGGAGTCTACAGTCGAAATCTGGAGACCTACTAAACTGTGGATGAGCGTTAATTCGAACCTTGGAAAAAAGAAGAAGAGATGTAAAATATCGAATAGATGCCAAGTGTCGATGCAAATTTAATTGGTCTTTAACACTTGGAGGAATTAGACTTTTATTAGCAGGGTTGTTGAAGTTTACCGTTTTTTATAGCGAATTCGATTGGACGCACTCAATGCGCACTGGTACACATTAAAGCCGTTGTACACAAAATAATGTGAAGATATGTTTATAAATAAACATAGAAATCGATTAAATTGTGAGATACTCAATACATTTTATTGTACTATTAGGTAAAATATGTATTTCATGATTCGAAATATTTGCATGTCATTTTTATATTCAAATTAAATCAGTGTACAACAGCTTTAATATGCATCAGTGCGCACTAGTGTTTCCAATCGAATTCGCCATTAGTAACACGTTATCGTTATTTGCGTTAAAAAGTAATTCGTTACTCGTTACCGATTCTAAAAAGTAACGCATTATTGTTACTTAAAGTAACAGTAAAATCTTTCGTTATTTTTTAAAAATGATTGCATTTATGTAAATTATAACTACATAAGAACAAATCATTTTTAATTTATATTTTTGTTTTATTTTATTAATTCTTTATTATGATACATATTTTCATTTGCATCAGTACATATATCTTAACTTTAAATTATAATTAATTTTATATCGCTGAATCTGGAATTTTTGTTTAATAATAGGTAATTGTTGTTCAAAATATTATATGTCCGTCTGTTAGGCAGTGTTGACAATTTCGGCTTTTTGTAGTACTTTTGTACTACCAATACGAGTTCACATTGGCTACTATCAACGGAATAACGAAAAGAATAACGTAAAATTTCGTTATTATCGTTCCTGAAAATTGTAACTTAATTATCGTGTACTGTTACTCAGGAAAATTAACTTCGTTACTCATTCGTTAAGCGTAATTTACGGGGCGACTTTTATTCGCTAGAAGCATTTGTTTTTATAGCGTATAATCTCGGCGAATACTGCTTTCGACGCTAGTCGCTAGCTTCTTGCTGCTCTTTCAGAGTGAATTTTTATGTCGTCAGCGTGAAAAGACGAATTTTTCCGGAACGTCTCGGCCACTGAGACCATAATCAGAGAATAATCATGTCATCGAATGACATATTTTGAACCGCTGTTGTGCTTTGTGACCAATTCGCTTGGTCACTAGCGATCACTTAACGCTGCGATTTCAAAAGTTTAGTCGCTAGCGAATAAAAACCAAGCGTGTACAAGAAGCTTTTATCAGCGAATTCGCGGACGAATTAAGAAGCTTGCTTCAAGCGAATAGCAGCAGAGTCGAGAGAATTCATTGGCGAATTAATGATGTCACTAGACGCGGCTTCTAGCAAATACAAGTTGCCCCGTGTTAATTACGCTTCACTAAAAAAAGTAACGAAATCAGTAACTTTGTTACTTTTTTATGTAACGATAATCTCAACTCTGTTTATTAAACCCTCCAATTTCAGTTTCTTTCTCTCACACAACACGCACGCACGCACGCACGCACGCACGCACGTACATTACAAATCAATGATATAAATAAATAATTGTTATAAAAATTATATAGAATAACAATGCGTTCTTTTATTGTATAATAATTTTATTAATCAAAATCTTCGGATACACATATATCATTGGTATAAAACATTCACATGATCGAAACAAAAAAATATATATGTATATATAATGTATGTAGAGAAGGAATATATAGAAGCAATGTAATATATCCCTTTGCGGTATAGAGCTTAGCTATCTTTATATTCTACAAGTGTAACAAGTATTTTGTACAATTGTAACGAAATTAGCGACAATTCTTAACTAAGTGATTTATCATTAGATCTCTGCCAGATGCGTCGCACACTTTTAATGTACAAAAAATGAATGGAACCGATCTGACTACGTCAACAATATAATATTCATAATTAGGACCCAATGGCGATTTTTCTTGTCTCTCGTCGTCTATTGACGATTCGTCTTTAGGTTTGTCGTTTCTTTTGCACTCGTTTCTGATTCTTTGATTCCTTCAAGGCCTAATCGCACAGATCAAGCGATAATAATTCGCATAGATCTAGTGAGAATAATCACAATATCGCCAAACGTATCGCAAACGTATGGCACTCTTATCCTATAATTAATATTCTTTTTCCATATTTTTATATATATATATATA
>NW_017305445.1:224455-232931 GCF_001594115.1 Trachymyrmex septentrionalis
ATATATATATATATATATATATATATATATCGTGAATATGTTAAAAAGTGGCTCGGCCTAACTGGCTGCGATCGAAAAGCGTTGTTTGAGCGAAATTGACTGACGATCCGATAACGATTTAACAATTTTCCCATTTTGTACCGACGGGATTAACACGTATCGGAATCTTGTCGCCACTTTTGTACCGCCTCTCGACGTGCATCGGGTACTAACGATGATCGCATGCCACCCAATACGTTGCTCGTCGCCTCGGTGGCCAGAATAATCGGTTTCACAACCGTCGGTGGAATTTGTCGCAATACACCGCCAACAGCACCGACAGTGCCCTTGTGCTCGTGTTCCTCACTCGCCACGCGAACCAGTTGAGTCGCAGTCTCGCCTAAACCCTGAATAATTAAACATTCTAATTATATATCAGAATTTCTTTTATTCAAAATAGAAAAAATGGCCAGGAAATAATGAGTTTAAGCGAATAAAAAGAATTCTTGTGAATAGAATGACATAAGTTTCGATATATATAAAATAAATTTAGAGCAAGTTAAAGTAGCATAAATTTAAAACAAATTCGGAAAAGTAGAGAAATTAGTTTTGTAATCCCAATAGAAACGATAAAGATAAATAATACAAATTAAAATAATTTTTCAACTATAATATAATTATAGATATAAAACACAAAAATACGTTATTTAATATGTCATATTATATTGGATTCACCTCTTTAACTAATGTGTAAGCGTTAGCCACCCCCTCTCGAATATCCAGTGGCTGACTATATCTCTTTCGACGACCCTTCTGCCCTTTGTTCTTACATCTAACACTGGGACCAGGACTAACTATATCATATGCAGTCTCAGCTGTAGTCTGTAACGCCTGTACGATTCTACATGTCAATTCCAATGCAGCCATTGCGGTACATGTTGTAAAACTATTTGCTCCGCGTTGTAACCCGCGGACAATTCTCCCGTCTCTCTGATACTGTTCGATTGGTAACCAAAATAGATCGCGTATTCCTTGAACTACAAGAGTACAAGCAAATATTATAGTTAGATGTATTTTTTTCATTTAGGATTAGCATGCAAAGAATGTTCAGTTTGATACAGTTTCAAAAATAACATCGCGTTTGATTTCCAAACGAAAGATCAAGATCAATTTATACACTCACACAGCTGTACTACAGAATACATTGGGCCCACACCACCAAGTAAACTCGGGAGTTGATTCTTCTTGATATCTTGCAACCATTCCGAAACTAGATATGTAAAAAGTTTGTCGTAACCCAACAATCCGTGCCTATATGATAATCTCTTCAGTCTTAATTCAGAACAGTTCAGTTCTGCCAAACCCATCAATAGACCCGCCAACGGTCCATGAGTAAAATCCATACGTTTCCCGTGATAATCCAATCTAATGAGAACTTCTGGACCGAATACAATATTTCTAAAAACAATTTTAAATCGTTAATACTCTCCGTGCAATTTCTATTCAATGATAATAATAATAAAAATTTCAATCACGCACCTAAAGTATATCGGTTGACTATCATCGTGGACCTGGTGGATAGTCTTTGTTTTAATCTTTTTCTCCCTGAATGTCAGTTCGTCTTCCAAGAGTATCAACAGATTCTGATCAATGATATTATTCTGCGACATATTCATCATTGCGTCATTCATCACCGCATCATCATTCACGCTCATAATGGGCGGATGATGCGTAGGTGTTCCTTGTTTCGATACGGGGGTGGATTGCGAGCTATTAGGTGTGCTAGAGCTTTCTTGATTTCGCTTCGATCCACCGCCTAATTCGTTAAAAAATTGTATTAAGAACAGTAGGCTATCTTGGTCTATGTTCAGTCGCAGTGGCAGTAGACTAAGTTTCAAACAACATTCTTGGGCACTTAATCTGGGATCCGGCCTTACGTGAACTGCTTTCATGGTAAACATAATAGAGTGAGACTGCCTTGGTTTCGCTTCGCTGCTATATTGATAAAGAAATTTGTTTATGTGCGATGACGCCAGTCTATCCCTTACTTCAATCTCGTGCACCAGTAGCACCTGCCTGGACGCTTCCCGGGTATTCTCCGGATAGACCTCGTGCTGGAAACGGACCTTGCTCAATTGCAGTTCCATCAGCACGTCGTGCCGCCGACCCGGGCCACCTAGTGTATGCCAATCGATCAATGATTCGTTGCTTCTCGTTGCACGCGGCGAGTTTGGCACGCTACCAAAATGTACTTCGTTCGGGCTAGACTTATTGAAGCCTACTGCACCTATAGCTGATCTACTTCTATAGAACAAAGATAGGAAAAAGAAAGAGAGAATGTAATCTATATTTGTAGAGTTGTACAGGCATTTGTTTTAATAATTTAACTTTGAATTTCATACCTTCCATGCATAATATTGTTGCGAATGTTATCATTGATGATCACATGCTTTGCAGATTGTGGTTGAGAACTATCGAAATCATTACCACCATACATGTGCCATATCAACGTCATTTCGCAAAGAGTATATTTCAATACTGGGACAGGATAATTAGGTGGAGTCTGCAATAAATCGGTTTTGCCGATCGGCACGGAAAAGTGATTATCCACTATCCTCAATGGTTCTTGGCATAACGATCGAACCTCAGGTACTCCATAGCGTGGTATTATTCCTGTACCAGCCTCCTCTCCTAAGATACAAAATTCATCATCGTCATCATCGTCTTCCATACTGCATGCAATTGTTTTATTGCATTCTTGCGAACTTTTTAGTGTCTCTGCCTCTCGCGTAGTAGCACATGAATCATCAGGAAAGAAGAATTCAACTCGATTTTCGGTCATTGGTATCTTCTCGCTTTCGTTACTACTCTGGGTTGTCGTCCCTTTTACAGTTTCTTCCAACGCATCCTCCATTAGACTGTAGACTCGCTCTACCTGACTCCTACTGAGAGTGTTAATACTCTCGACGCCAAGAAGATTTTCCTCATATTTCGTAGATGCCGGTGGCACGGTGGGGATACTTTCAGTACTGCTGTTGATCGTGCTATTCGGCTGTTGCAAATCACCGTCATTGGCGATATAAGTCAGTAACTGCATGAGAGCGCGACCGGAGTCCGAGCACGTGCGTACATGCAACACGTTGTTGCTTGCCCGAAGATCAACCCGTGGCACGCCACCATACATCCTCTCGTTCAAACGTAATGACAATTCGAACAGGCCGAAATTCATTACACACACATAATCCCGTTTTAGGTCCACCAATTTTTCACGCAGCTTGTCTGATATAAAGAGCGCGACATCCTCTGCGATAAAACGCAACGTTGACGTATTAGTCTGCGCTGTAATGTTGCTTGACACGCTGAAATTACCCAAGGTCACAACGGACTTTAGAGGTAGGTGAAGTGGCCTATAATCGATCGCGCAGTCCCACAGATGCAAATGCAGCTCAGTCAGAACGCCAGGCGGTGTATAGCCGGCGACAGGATGATCTGCCACATCCAAGCAATCCATCAATTCCGTGAACCACGAAGTAGCGGCGGAACACATTCGGTGCCTCAATGTAGCATTGCTTATACCTATCGCAACTCGGAAAGTCTTTATACGGTGCGTCTGATGAGCCGCTTGTATTCTCACTGCAACTGTCACCATATCCTTGTCGTTAGGATTCGCTGCTATATTACTACCGGATGTGCTGCGGTATATCGTTCTCTCGCAATATCGTGGTCTAACGCTATTGATACACCTCAACGGCGGTGTCTGCGATGGGCTTGTCGTCAAACCACAGTGATCCAGTGATATATTCCTCATCATAGTGCAAGCGTAACTCAGATTAGCATTCCCCTTATACGCTGACACTGAAAATATCGTGGCATCCTCTAGTCGTATGATCAATTCTCCTTGTTGCCCAGGTATAACGTTACGCATAGAATCACGCACGGGAGTATACATAGACAGGAGACCCTGATTGATGCTTAGAGTTATTGCCAACTTGCTCTGTGCTTTCTTAGAAGACATTCGTGCTTCTTTGTGATTCTTCTCGTTCGTTGCAGAATGAAATATACCTTCCTCATCCGAATCAGAGTCGGAATTATACTGGATCCCGCTTTTGCACATGCTGAATCTATAAATGATACATAGATTAGTGATACATAGATATTTCAGAATTTTACAGACTGTTTTAGGATAAATAGATTACTTGGGATAAGTAGACTCTTGTAAGAGAGTAGATGCCAGGTCGAGGCCAATGTGACTTTCCATATGAGTGGTATACTTGGGCCTGGGCGCAGACGGTTCCCATAAGAACAAATCAGTGTTGAATCGATTGTACAGTTGTTCGTAAATGCGTTTAGACGGTATCTGGACGGAAGCACAAGGTAAATTGATTTCCAATTGTAATCTAGAACCATGTATGCCTTCGTCGATAAATTCCAACATTTCTTGTCGATTGCCAGGTATAATTAGTTCCTCACCGTCACTATTAAAATGTTGAAAAAGATTTTCAATTGCAGACCAAAAATTTATTTTAAAAAAAGTAAATCACTCACCTTTGTTCGTACTTTTGACCACGTTCGTTGTTCTGACTATGAGATTTTGAATGAAGTGTGTCGGATTCACGCATAATTCGTCTAGAGGTGAACGGAGAAGGCGCATGTTTTGGAGTTTTCTCCAAGGTATCGTCTAAAATCCGTTTATCATTCTCTATTTCTTCTTCAGAACTATCCTCTAATGGAGCACCAAGACGTTCTGGATACATAATAACCACCACTCTCGCCCAACCAAGATCGTCATTGACTTGCTGACCCGACGCGGCGGTATCGTTTTTCTCGTCGGCTGTAGCTAGACCAATTTCGATTGGCGTGTCACCCTCGGTTTCTATGTACAATAACGATAGTCGCCGACATTGCAATTCATGCTTAGCTAGATAATGAGATCGGCTGTCCACAGTGGAGTGAACTTGTGCATCTGTCATTTGCACCATCATATAATCAGATCTCACAGATCTCTTCCACCATGGCGCACGACTCATATCGTGCAGTGGTCTTAAATCTGGTACGGGGAATCTAAATAAAAAAAGAGATAATGCATACATATGAATTACTATATACTTTAGTTTGATGTACCTCAATTTGATTGTACACGATGACGAAGAGATTTTGACATCTATTCTAGAATCTGGCAGTGTTGTACTGTCTACAGCTTGATCAAATAATGTCTGTTGATTCTGTAAGATGTCATAATTGTTAATATTCTGTCGATTGAAATAATAATTTTTATCAAATGGAACTAAAAAAATATATTAAAAATCATATTTGTACAGAGGATTTGTTAATTACACTTACAGCATCTCTAGCATTTACTACAGTATTATAAGTACATATTGGCTGCGGATTAAGAATAGCAGATATCCTATCTACAATAGTAATGTCTACTTCGCCTCTGCAGGGTTCCAGTTGAATGCTGAAAAGTGAAAACGGTATTAAAATAATTTACTCGTAATTTGTTAATCGATAAAATTGATTAATATTGTTTTAATAATTTCAAATAGTTTATGAGCAATTTTAGGTATTGAATGAAATATTTAAATTGCTACATTGCTTAATTTAAAGATAAATATTTACTCGAACTCTGTGCGTGGATGTGCAAATTTCGTCATGTGAGTATGTCGAACAGCCTTTTGCGTATATTTAAATCTCATTCTAAAATCAGTTTTGTTGGAAAATCCGATATTAGCTGTATTCGCTTTTGTAAATGCTAATAGCTCAACAAACTCCATCGATGGTGTTCTATACGAGCTAGGGTTGTTAGAGTCAACCAAACATTCTACAATTTCCAAACAAGCTAAAGTCAAACTTCCTGATATTGCGGAAAACTGATTAGTAGTCTTTTCACTGCCCTCGACTACTAATGGTGCAGCTAGTAATCTATAATCAATTGGGATTTTTAGTTAACAACCTATAAATACCAAAATCAGTTCGTCTTTGATAATGTACCTAATATGACTAAGTCGACAAGCCTCTGTGAGTAATTTTGATGCTGTATCAAAATCTTTACTTCCATAGCCGCCCATTGCAAACGTTCCTAATTGCCTGAAAAATTCCTTCGCCGCATTTCTCATCTGTCTTACACTGCTAGAAGTTAGACCGAGTTGTTCCACGCATGGCGTCAGTATATCTTCATGCAATAGAACTAGAGCGACGGAAGACACCCTTATGTGAAATTGAGTAGTCTCGGCGGACGTGTCGTTGTCTATGTTATGTCTGTGTCTATTATGTCTTGGCAGATTCGTTGCCGAACTTTTTGAACTAATGCTGCTGATTGATATGCTGCCCTCCATACTTAAATTATTGCTTGTGATCGAATCACACATTGAAGAAGATCCCGCCAATTTCATTGGTAGGAATTCGTCCTCGTTGTCAGATTCGTCTACAGATCCAGTAGACCATCCTTGAGCGTATCGTAGATCCTATAATAAAACACAACTTTTTTGTTGTATAAACATAGGAATATATCAAAGTATCAATAAATTAACGTACTGTGGTCTTCAAATCTTGCATAGAATGTGTTTGATGAATAAGCTCACGTTCTATACGATTGAAATCACTGCTAGCCATAGGTTTTTCCGTGTATCTTCTTGGAACAACATTACTGACATCTTCTAGATCTGGAGATGCTAGGCCATGCGCTAATTCTAATAAAGCATGAAGCTGCCTAGGACTCAGGAACAAAGTAAGCGATCCTAGAGTAATTTCCAGTTCTACCTGAAATATGTATTATTTCTTCATTTTAAAAGAATAGAAATATCTAGATATATAGAAAAAATATTATTATATTTTAGAATAAATGCAATATTTTTTTAGTGGAGAAAACTATATATAAGATCGTGAATTTAAAACATAAATTTACATTTACTTCACCTTTGGTCCCGATATTCCTTCTCCTTGTTTCATTTTTAATCTCACTTCTTGTCTACCTGCTAGCTTAGCAAACATGATAGGATTTGATTCATTTGAGTTGTTAACAGCATTTCCATCTGGAGGAGTGTGCAGAATGCTCTGCGTAGGAGACATTTGTGCGGAGGTAAATAGACTGTCCGAGTTCTGTTGACATAGGAAGAAAAAAAATTAATTTTTGAAAATTGTTTCTTCTCTATTACAATATCAATAAAACAGACCTTTACCTTAGAATCGGGAGTAGAGCACGTACTAGCCAACATACTTTTAGAGAACGTTCTCGCGTGCGAGGGAAATTCATCAGTATGAAAAGTTACTCCCTCCATGTAAAAACGCTTAGTGGAAAACGCTGAAATGATGTAACTTTTCGCAGATTCGTTGGGATCCAGAGATGTATTACTAGGATCTAATCCAGCCTCATCAGAATATTCAAGATTTTGTATCCATACTTCGATCGCTACTCCCATGGAAGAATTCAAAGGTACGTGTTCCAAACGTATCACAGTATCAATAAATCTCACTTTGACCCTAGATAAAACTGAAAGATACACGAATGATAAAAAAGCTAACTTTGGATTTAAAAGTATTGTACAACGTAAATCAAGCATCATACTTGAATCTATAGTCTGTGCAAACAGTTCCACTGCCTCTAAGGGTTGAGCATTTCCTGCATTGGCCGCGTCTTGTTGCAAACACTCCTGAGCGAGTTGCATACTGGACGTCATGGAACTCCACATAGATTCGAACATCGATGTTCCCGTTTCGATTCTTTGTCGCGGTTGTACCGTAAGTCTGAGACCCTTGACTTCTACATAACTTGCTTGACTAAGTAATGCTGACCATGGTATACTAAGAGATATCTCCATTATAAAACCGTCGACGAATTCCAGTGGGAGATGTTGTTGCTCCCCCATCTCATTGAGTGCCTGTGGCAATAAATTATTTATCCTTTTATAGAAATATTTCTCAATTATCCTTTTATAAAAATATGTCTCAATTATATATACTGAATTAAAAAAAAATTGTTACACAAATGAACAGTCATTATTTAGAATGCAAATGAGAAAAAAAGACTTGATTAGGCGGTGTGTTAGAGTGCGTGAGCTGTGCGATTTTATGTGATTAGCAAAAAAAATTTTTTGCAAGTAAGAAAAACCGGCGTTCCCATTTCGCGAGTAAAGAAACAATTCAATCGCGTTAGGGATAGAAGCTGAAGAAATAGAGCCTGTATAAATTAGCATTTATTAACATCTAGAAAATGGTGTTTACCGATGACTCGCACTACGCCATTGTTTCATACATTTACGCACAAGTTGCAACCAACTGCGCTTAACATAATTTATTATAATTATTGCTTCAATAATGAGTTAATGTATAATTAATATTTATTATTTATCTATTAACAAAAAGAAAAAAAAGAAAAATCTTAGGACCAAATGTCAAAATTTATGCAATCAACAAAATAAAATAAGATAGATAAATGTATAATATGGCATTTGTTAAAAAATATAATAGTAACTAAATATTTAAAATCAAATTAATTATT
>NW_017305445.1:233086-234685 GCF_001594115.1 Trachymyrmex septentrionalis
ACACACACAAACACACACATTCATACGAAATTCTATAATTATTCTTTCTAAATTAACTGTCATAAACTAATCTCTATCTTCATTCTGTCATATTTCATATCCATTACAGAATATATTAAAAATTGAGATTAGTCAATCATATCGTTAAGTATACACTGTTTTGCGATTTAAATCTCGATCAGCTGTTTGATTTGCGGACAACGCGAATACGAGATATTCGCACATCGATGTAAATATTTAATCTCTAATATTCTAAGAGACAAGAACATGCGATGTTTACAGAGTATGCGATCAAGCGATGCGATATTATCTTTATAGAGTTTAGTTAAGAAAGGAAGAAAAGAAAGCAATTGTACATACAATCGATCCCCGAGACAAAGAACAGCACAATGCGTACTTGCACATCGAGGCTGACGTTGACAACACGTCCTGTGCCATTGTATAAATCGACGGTCAATTGATCCAACGTGAGCTCCTCGAGGAATTGGCCGAGATAACGCTGCAGCAAGTATCTGCAGGCCCTCTTCTTGATGTCCGCCGACCAACCGAGCCAAGACATTTTGCTCATCGCCCCGCGGAGCACGCGCCCGTCTGCGTGATCTACTCCAAAAATTCTAGCGTGTCGCGTCTGTAATAAGGTATCATCTCGTCGCGCCAGGCACGTTGTCGCAAAGCATATCTCGATGTCGAACAAACGTGTTTAACAGCGTGACAAGTGTAGCCCAACGTAGTTTACACAAATGAATCGCAGCTTCCAACACGCGCACCGCTTGCGTCCATGACGCTTAGCACAACACAGTGCAATATAGCCTGTCGCCTGTCGAGGGCGCCGAGGCTGTCGATTGAGATCGCACAAATCGATAGATCGCGCCGCCGCTGCCATCCAATGGTTCTCTGTTCAATGGCCCAATCAATTGTGGATTTTCAAAGGAGGTGGAAATTACAAAAGTGAGCAAAGGTTACTAGATATTGACCAATTAAATTATGAATACTCTAGTGAATTTGCTTACTTTTGTAATGTTTATTTCGTTTGAAGATACACAATCAAACCCCTGCTCAATGTTTTCGTCGCGTTCATTGCACACCACTTATTACAGTTCTTGAAACAAAATATTACGAAAGTGATCAAATTTACTAGAATATTTATAACTTTATTGGTTAATACTTAGTAAGTGTGCTCATTTTTGTAATTTTCATTTCGTCTAAAAAACCGTAATAAGTCATCGTAATAAAATGTCGTGATTAACGATATTCTCAATCGGTTATTAAAGATATGTTAGATTCACATTGGATCTGACGTGCATCATATGTTCTACAACCAATTAAAAAGCAGAATTTTATTTTGTATCGATGATACAACGTAAAATTCTATGGAACTGGAAAGAATACGAGCAGTAGGAGTCAAGCGCAGAAGACGTCGCGCAAATAATATATCTATGAAGTGTGAAACTTCTTCATTCACTAAAACGCGCTTACATGTTTCGACTCACTTTTGAGCCTTCTTTAGAGACAACAAAAATTAACATATATAAACTGTGAATAAAAATGATCCTATCATGGTGAACATTCCTATTTTGAGAATTTAAACGCCAAAAAGAG
>NW_017305445.1:234785-238298 GCF_001594115.1 Trachymyrmex septentrionalis
TGCGCTTACATGTTTCGACTCACTTTTGAGCCTTCTTTCGAGACAACAAAAATTAACATATATAAACTGTGAATAAAAATGATTCTATCATGGTGAACATTCCTATTTTGAGAATTTAAACGCCAAAAAGAGTGAAATAAAACGAAAAAAGAGAAAAGAAAGATGAATGAAAAACGAAATCGGTAATGTCCCTGTATGTATGTGTGATTTCCGATCCGCAGGAATTCATTGAGCGTAACTTGCGCAATACAGAAGCACGGTCGCTCACTAAGCGCTCAGTGAGCTCTTGCACCTGATTAGCATATTCTATTAGATCTAAAAGTATAGACCAAACAGGTACAAGAGCTCACCGAGCGCTCAGTGAGCGGTTGTACTTCTAAATGCATTTAATGCGAGTCAATTGCTGGATTTACACTGGATCCGATGTGCGTCGTATGACACTCAACAGCCAATTAGAAAACAGGATTTTGCTTCATATCATCGATATGAAAGTAAATTCTGCTTTCTGATTGGTTGCAGAATGTCGTATGACGCACGTCGAATTCATCAATTGACAAACGCACGTATGAATCCATCAATTGACAAACGCTATTCTGGTAAATGTAATAAAAGTGATCTATGGGAAAACTCTTGCAATTAATCAAAACTAATTGCGCATTCCGCAAATTCCACTCATGGGACGTAGTACAATACATATTTTAGCACAACGGAACCGGCGGTATAAAGCCACGACCAATCAGAATGCCATTACATAAAGTGTAGAAATGCGGAAGACAAAGTTAACTAAACTTTACTAGATTTTCGCGTTTTTGCGTTCTGTTCCGCCTGTTTTGATTTCCTAATATTAGGTCGGATTCATCTTGATGGAAAAATGGAAAACGAAAAAACGGAAGCCAATCAGAATTCGTGGAAAAACAGAAGCAGACGAGCGGAATGTATTGCTTATTACTACTGCGAGTTCCAATTGGCTTCAGTTTTTCCGCTTTCCGCTTTCCGCTTTTCCGTGAAACAGAACACACGGAAATCTAATAAAGTTTTTAAGTAATTTTGTCTTTCGCGTTTTTGCGTTTCCACATTTCCGCGCTTCATGTAAAACCAGTTTTACATTAGTTGTAAGCCGATCGCAAGTTTGTTGCCAATCTGAAGCTTGCATTTTGAAATTAACACTTTATATTGGCTGTCGCAACAAACTTGCAATCAGCTTGCAACTAAGGATGCCGTCTTATGAGCGGAAATTTACAGCAAAACAGAATAACGAAATCAATCACAGGCCTAGTTTTCACCAAGAGTTTAAGTCGGATCAGAATGTAAGAACCAACCAACAATCGAGCATTCCCCTGTCGTTCGACAGTAACAGGGGATTACTCGACTGTAGTTGGTTCATCCGAATTAACCCTCAGTGGAAACTAGGGGCTCGATTGTGTATTTTGAAATGAGATAAAAATTACAAAAGTGAGCAATGAATATTAGATATACCAATTAAATCATGAATATTCTAGTGAATTTGTTTACTTTTGTTTAATTTTCATCTCATTTCAAGATACACAATCGATTCCTGGGTTACAATCACAGAAAAGAAAGGACAGTAATGATTGCAGAGAGTTGTGATTGGTCGCGCTCTTCCGTTTCGCTGTAAATTTTTGCTCATGAGACGGCACCCTAACACCTTCGGCACACTAGCGCGATATTTCACGCGCAACATGCGATATCCAATGAGTGTACTTTACCGATATTCTCATTCTAAAGGTATACTGTCATTGGATATCGCGTGTCGCGCGCGACTACTATCGTGCTGGTGTGCCTTAATGGCATCCTCATGAATGTTCCGCCAATTCCGCATCATAATCCAGTTAGCAATCAGCAGGAGAATAAACCACGTGTTCCGCACGCATAAGTCTTCCTTATATCTTTGTATGATTCGTTGTGTATGATAAAATATATTCTCTATCATCAATGCAACAGTTATTTTTGCTCATCCTTCAATAGATTACAGTGCACATATGATGTGATTGTGCAATCGAAAGTGATTTCTTCCTCGTGTATCTCGTTCTCCTGCGAGTCGACTCGCCTGGTTTTTGCTCGCGCCATCGTTTCCATGAGAAGCCGACTGATCTTTTTTCGCAAGATGAGTGAATCTTGTTACAGTGCTTTTATCTCGACTTGGTACAGCGTCAGCGCAGCAGAACATTACCTCATTTATGAGAAAGATCGATTCAAGAAGCCCGAATGTCACAGGATGAAATAGGCAGCGTCCAGGTAACATTCACTATCTCCGCAGAAGGAAAACGAAGTCATCACCACCGCAACGACAGCAATCCACAGGAACGTAAGAAAAATATTATTTGTCATTTTTATCACAAAACTGGTCACCTCGCTAAATACTGCTTCATTAAGAAAAAGGTTTCAAAAACGGGCGCTAAAAAGAGTAACGACTCCTGTACATAGAACGCGACAATGCTTGCCGCGCGGCGGAAGATGTCGCATTAGACAATAATTCTGTTCTTAACCCTTACTCTATCAGCTATAATTTGGTACCTTATCCATACAAATATGGGCACTAGAATCCGTCCGTTTTTTTCACCTATTCAGAATTTAAAAAATCTTTAAAAATTCACCAACATACTTTCAACTTTCTAGAATGAATATTGACATTTTATTTTGGAAAATAATGAAATGTAGTATAATTTATAATTACCAAAAGACTCAAAGAAACTTACACGAATAAGAATTGCTTGGTCATTAGTAACTCATGTTAGTAAGATAAGTCTGCCTCACCTTGCAAAATTTTTAGAAATAATATAATCCATACTCTATAAGATGCGTCACTAGTGATCGAGCGATTCCTGTTTGTACCAGTTTCTTTGAGTCTTTCGGTAATTATAAATTCTATTACATTTTATTATTTTCCAAAATGAAGTTCCAATATTTATCTTTTAAAAAGTTGAAAGTATGTTGGTGAATTTTTAGAGATTTTTTAATTATTCTGAATAGATAAAAAAATCGAACTATCTAGTGACCCCCCCCCCCCTCCACCCTTTATATGGATGAAGTATCAAATTGTATCTTGTAGGGTACAGGTTTAATACTATTTCCGCCGCGCGGCAAAAGTTGGATTAAGTTCGCGCGGTAGAAGTAGTATTACATCATTTCTAGAAATTTTGCATGGTGAAGTCGACTTAAGAATATAGAATTATTAGTGTTACGTCCAAACTCCGCGCGCATGCGGAGCTGAGGGGGTGAACGCAACGAGGAACCGAATTGTTAGACCGATTTGGTCGTGTCCGGGCTCCGGACCGCAAGGGAGCCGTGGGGGAGGACCGACGCAAATCGGGAGGCGCTTCGCTTCGCCCTGAGGCTCCTAACGAGCCGGGGGTCGAACGGAGGACGAAGCGGAAACCTCTGCTCGTGCTCCGCTAAACGGACACACGAGTCGGACGTACTTTGAAAAAGGGCCCAAACTGGGTCAGTGTGCCGAGAGGGGCGCACTTTAACGCCAGCTGCGCCAGTACGGCC
>NW_017305445.1:239093-244240 GCF_001594115.1 Trachymyrmex septentrionalis
GGGGGGGAGACGTGAAGGGACCACTTAATGTAAATAATTGAAAGCTTACTGGTGATGTGGAGCCCAACCGCAGAGAAGGTGGCGTCGGATGTTGTAGGTTGAATGGACTTCCTCGATCAAGGCTGTTGATTTGGGGTGATTCCCGATGGTAGAATTCGTTGCACTAATTCTATTAAACTTGAATAACGCGACCAACTCACTGACTTTATTTTAACTTTGATTATTGCGACCGACTCACTGTGTTTATCGGGACAAGTAAAATTCCGAAACTCCGGTTAGAGAAGAATTTGCTGTCTATCTGTTCTGCTAACTTTCTGCTCTGGTATCTATCTGGCGCAAGGGTTGCGGAATCGCGATTTTTATACTAATCGCCCCAGATTACTCAAATTTGGATTGGTGGAATAGGTTTCGTTGGCTGGTAGTAGGATTTTCTTTTGCTCTTGGATTGGTCAAGATTTTGGGGGAGGAAAGGATGTTGACAGGAATCGGTAGAGTGGGAAAGTGAGACTCCAAAATTTTATGACCTTAAGATTTATGGGGAAACGTGCGTCTCGGGCGCCGAAAAGTCGCGGATGCATCGTCGCCACGGGACCACCCAGAATCTACCCCTGAACATTGCGTGCCGTTTCTTAAATTTTATAATTACGAATTCACGAAAATCGTTCGCGACTTGATCATTAATCTTGGCATTAATCTGGCCGGTCTTACGCTTTCCATACATATTGATTTTTATCTCGGAGCGACATTCATGAGGAGATAACGGATTCTTAGTTTTTAAAATGAAAAATAAAAAAGGAAAGAATATAAAATTTTAGAGTTTCGAGGAATTCGAGATCTTTATGAAAGAAAAGAGTCGCGTGAGTCCGCCGGACGTAACATTAGTTAGTGCGACAACTTCCGCCGCGCAGCAAGCGTTCAGTATGCACTGTGCATAGATGAAGGTGCCATTATCATGATACAAGGGATAACGTGATGTGTGTAGTTAGATGGTGTCTCTCTCTAAATCTCCACTTTTTCTGTGTATGGATGTCGTTAAGACACAAAGGCTACCAACTGTGAAAACGCTAAAAAACTATGCTGGTAGGCCCGGCTTCTAAGCCACCCCTTATAGGAACGGTTTAGACGCGGTACTATAATTTAGTGTAAATTACAGCGGATGGTTCTTATATATACATGTGTGTGTGTGTGCGTGCGTGCGCGCGCGTGCGTATGTGTGAATGGGACTTACTGTTGTTCGGCGGATGTGGATGGATCTAACGGCCGAAATTTTTTGGTCCCAGCACTCTACGGAGGGTTGCCACTCGGATGTGGAGGCTCCGGTCGAGTCACTCTTATTACTTGACAGTAATAATAAATAGATCACTCGATCTAACGGATCGCGGCTTACCACTATGATCGGAAGCACAGACTCTTGCATAACGCATAACACGTAATGCATAAGAAAATGTACCAATCGAAGTCCTTCATTTCCTTCCTTTCTATGAAATAAAGAACTCTGATTGGTTCAATTTCTTATGCCATGCAAAAGTCTGTGCTCCTCTTTTAGGATATACACAATTTGTATAGCCGCATAAACGTATGCATAAAGAAAATGATCCAATCACATTTTACGTGCATCTTTATAAATATTATGTCTTAGGGTGGTCTGGCCAATTCTCAGTTTCGAACTAACTTGAAAGTTCAACCAGCCTCACTGAGGCTGTGAATGAGATAGAAAACTTGCGATTCCACGCGTCAGACGGGGCTGCGAGCGGGATTGTCCAATTTACTGATTGGCTAAATGCGAACGCTGGATATAGCGATTGTCGTAGATTCGGACTCATTCCACGATCGCTCCTCCGTCGCTCCCAAGAATACGAGGAATCTTTCCAATACTCTGGGGCATTCGGAGCAAGCTGCGACCGCGTGATGCGTAACAAATATCAGAGCGCACACGTTGCAAGTTTCGAATCATTTGGGGTAATCCAAATGAATGCAGTGACGCAAAACCCCGTAATAATTCTCTTTCGGAAATCGGTAGCGCGGTGTAACATTTAGTGCATTTAATTATTCTGCTCTCTTTATGTTAATAGAACAAGACGGACGCAGAACAGTCGTTACATACCCACGCGATGTATGGGTTAACTGATAGCCGAGTACTGAAGCGCGCGAACACGAAAATGGAGGGCACATGCTTCGTGCGATTCATTGACGGCGAAGTTTAGTTGACAAATGCAGAAGAAGCTTTCTTACTTTGAGAGATATTTAGTTGAATGCTTTCTAATGCTTTCAAATGTTAGCCAAAGAGGTGGTCAATGCAACAAGGCCTTTGCAGCCCCCTAGATGAATTCAGTCGTCGGCTCGCTAAAGCTGTCCTCTCGGATGGATCACTTTCACTCATTTTAGCGACTATATTATTGAGATTACAGTTTAGCGAGGAAAAGTGGGGATTCCAAAGGATTTACTCGAATTTGATTAATTAAATGTATATTTACTATTATTTTACTATTAATTCACGCGCAGTGAATACATAGCATACACTAATTAATGATCTACTAATTATTTTTACGCAAAACTATAATTATTTCTTAACTAAATTGAATTATGACTATAGGAATTGGAACATATAATTCTAGATTTAGAAGTTAGAACTAACACTCTTAGATTTGGAAATTGAAAACAGAGAAAGAAAATTATATACGAACTTGGAATTAGTTCGCGCACGGCGCTTTAAAATTATTGAGCGAACAAAACACGGTGTTAGAAATATAGGTATGTATGGTTCGATTAGCTTTCTCGATCTGTGATTATTTTAGGTTAATTCGGAAGATTGCCACCAGGCAAGGGTAATTGAGAGTCAAGTACATTGACTGTCTCACTTGCTCTCCTTGTGCAGCTATGTACAGCTCATGTTTTCAACAATCAATATTTCCCCACAATAAATATCGTTATACATATAAAAAAGATGTCTGTATTAAAAATGATACAGAAATTAATTTAATTTATATATACTTTATTCCAGTAATGTGCATATATGTATACAATTTTTACAAAATGTTAATGCGTTTTATATATATATAGATTTTATAACTCATTAAATATTTTAAACATTATAATAAATTTTCAAACATATTATATATTAATATACTTATTGAAATTTAATTTATTGTGTATCTTTTAGTTTATATCTTTAATTTATTGAGTATCTTTTAGTTTGGACAACCTAACTTCTTTTTTTTCTATTGACTATCACGAATTGCACGAGTGATGATTATGCCACGAACGTATCAGAAATATAAATGGTTAAATAAATGATTGTCGAAATCGATTTGTTAAATATATTTTAAGATACTTTTAAATAATTAATATAAAAGAAGACCTTGAGCGAATATAAATTGTAATTGTTAAGAAATGCATGCTCAGAAGTTGCGCGGAAGCTGATAAGCGGAATGCTAACAGGCCAACGCGGAAGGACCAAGGCTATCGCGAAAATCAAGCTATATAAGCGCAACCGCGAATGCGATCATCGGTCAGGAATTTGAAAGAAACTCGTGTTACTTTGCCCGTCGTCTAAACGAAATTATAACAGTATCTACCGCTACGTGAATAGTGCTAAGTAGAATTGCAATGAAAAACCACTGGTGATATGTGTAAAACTATTAAATATATTTCTACTCTAAACTAAAGGGTGTCCCAAAATTAACCCAAGATTTGAATTTGCCGCCATTTGTGCAGTAAAGTGTTGGCAACCCAAAAAAAAACAATTTAACAGCTGACAGTTTAGGGTTAGTGAAAATGAGTTCGTTGAATGGATTATTGAATCATCAACAAATGGATGCTGATTTTTCGAGCAAAATCATTCTAAGCGATGAAGCACATTTTCACCTTGATGGCTTTGTTAATCGCCAAAATTGCCCCCTAGATCGTGTGATTTAACACCATTAGATTTCTTTTTATGGGGTTATTTGAAATCACAGGTCTATGTCAACAAGCCCACAACCACCCAAAAAGGAGGCGATTCAACGCTGCATCAACGAAATTCAGCCACATTTATGCAAAATGGTCATGGAAAATTTCGACAAACGAGTGCGTATGTGCATGCAAAGCCGTGGAGCCATTTGCCCGATGTGTTATTCCACAAATAACCCTATTTTATGTACTTTATGATTCAATAAAAAAATAATAATCAAAAGACTAAAAACTGTGTTTTCTATTTAATTCAAATCTTGCGTTAATTTTGGGACACCCTTTACAAAGCTGTTGCTTGTGGATGCCGTGAAATACCGGTATATCAAATTGGTGGCAGCGGTGGGATCCACCCAGCTGACCCAGGACCCGGGAGCGGCGATGACAGCAGCAATAGCTTGTAAATAAGATGGATCAATTAAAATAGACGAAGAAGCAGTTCAAAACGAAAAGCAGAAGTCAGATTCCCGACCAAGGCGAGCGCCCTGTATAGCAGCCGACGACCAGATAACAGTATAACCCGAGAAGCGCGACCTACATGATGACTTAGCATACGTTAGATAACGAACAGCAGACAAGTAACATGCGATTAACCGCTTTAATGTAAGTCCGAAAACCTTTATGCAATTATCGTAAATGGATAAATCCAGAAGCGAAAACAATCACGACAGGCGTAACGCTATGATATCTTCGCAAATATACAGCGAGTCTGTACCAGGGCGTAGTAGAATTAGCCAGGTAAACCTTGTGCGAATTGTCGAAGAAGCCGTGCGAGACATATGCGACGTGTGCCATGTATTGGAACCGCGATATTCAAACGATAGCGCATCCGATTCAGAATCTCATCCGAATATTATTATCGAGCATGTATTCCCATTCGTGGATTTAGATCACAGTTTACTAGCCGATAATAGGATAGAACAACGAGAATCCTCGTTAATTTCATATGAGAGTAACTTATTTGAAAACGCAGGCACTAATTCGATACTGAGATATGGCGACGTATCAACCGTCAACCTCGCGCGAAAATGGTGAGATTGCGAACAATCCGTCGGTAGCGAACGCGGAAATAGAAGCAGAGATAAGTCATCTCAGAAATACTATAGAAGAACGCGCGCGCGAAGCACCAATTCAAGATAGGCAAGAAGAAATATTAGATAGAGTGATGGAAGCAATTACGGGATTACAAGATCGAATGAGCA
>NW_017305445.1:244340-250575 GCF_001594115.1 Trachymyrmex septentrionalis
GTAGGCAAGAAGAAATATTAGATAAAGTGATGGAAGCAATTACGGGATTACAAGATCAAATGAGCAGGATGGAATTGCGACCTACGATCGCGAAAACTTCCGACTTGCGTACCCCGACGATAGAACACTAAACGTAACTTACGGACGGACGCAAAATGATATGCGGGAAGCAAGAAATCGACCCGTGGGATATTTAAGGTTAATAGGTGCACAGAGTTTGATACCGGAAATAGACGGACATTCGTGTCAGAAGATGCAGGAATTCATAAGCGCTAATATCTATGCGATAGAGAAGATCAATTTCGTGGAAAAATCAGCCTTGTTAGAAGAAATACTATACACGAAATTGAAAGAAAAAACTCCTATTAGATTTCCGAACTAGAAGCGTGACAGATTTCAAACAATTACAGCGAAAGATAGAAGCCAATTATTTAGGAAAACGCGGAATATCACACTTACAATTAGAATTTAACGTTTTAAAACAAAAACCAGGCAAAAGCGCTCACATGGACGACGCGTGGATACTTTAGCTATGGAGCTATACGATTGATCGAGAAATGAGAAAAGCGAGCAGAAGCGAGCAATTTTAGAAACAATTCAGGATCAAGCTTTATTAAAGCTGCGCGACGATATTAAACTAGTAGTACAGTCACAAAAATATTTAAGCTTACAAGAAATTATTAATGCAAGTGCGGAAGAGCGCATGAAAGGGCCTGCCTCACGAGCGAATAATAGAAAAGTGATCGCAATAAATATGGGCAAAACTCAAATTCAAAAAATTCGAGTATAGCAAATGCAGAAAAGTATGGGCGAGACTGTCGGTCAAGCCGTTACGCTAACAGATTTTCATTGCTCCGAACCTATAAACCAGCAAGCATAAATTGAGAAATTTTGCACATATTGCAAAAAGACAGGACATAAAAGAAACGAGTGCTGGTCATTGAACGGACGGCCCGACAAGGAGACGAAGCAACACGCGAAGCGAGATACTGATTGTAAGACGAAGCGTATAAACACTGCCGTTCAGATAAGACGAAATAAGCAAGAGCGAAGAATCGTCGTACGCTAGCAGCGAAGAAGAAAAGAAGAAAAGGAAAACGCGAAAAACGCGAGCCGCTAGCGAGCATCAAATTATGCAAATGACCGGGAGACATGCTAATACCAGTCTTAGACTTGTAATGCTACCGATCAAAGAAATGAAGAAAGGTTGGATAAATTTGTTATTAGATACAGGCGTGATACTTACCTAATTAAAGTAGGAAACTATATTTCCTACTATACTTTCATTATATTTCAATGACATTTTTCACTTAGAAGGAGATTTATTAACGCATACAACAGCGGTAGCGCATGAAATTAATACGCGCATCGATAGTGCATCCGTAAATGTGCGACCTTATCGGTTGCCAGAAAAACATAAGGAAGAGGTAAATTAACAAATAAGGAAAATGCTACAAGATGATTATTTGTCCTAGCGCGAATCAGTGGAACGCGCCACTATTGGGCGATCCAAAAAAGAGCGACGCTTCAGGAAAATAAGAACTTAGAGTAGTGGTAGATTTCAGGAAACTTAACGAATTAATTATAGGCTCATTTCCTTAACCAAACATAACCGACATTTTAGACCAGTTAGGAAACGCCAAATATTTTTCTACACTGGATTTAGCATCGGGATATCACCAAATTCCTATGAATGAGAAACACAAAAATAAAACTGCCTTTTTTACCTTGCACGGACATTATGAATTTAATCGAATGCCCTTCAGATTAAGAAATGCACCCGCGACGTTTCAAAAGCTAATGAATACAATACTAGCGGGAATACAAAGTTTGAGATGTCTCGTGTACTTAGATGATATAGTAATTTACGGACTAAGCCTAGAGAAACATAATAAGCGTCTTGTCAAGATAATGCACGATTACGTAAATATAATTTGAAACTACAACCTGACAAGTGCTAGTTTCTACAAAAGGAAGTAATATATTTCGGACATATTTATAATAACCGAAGAAGGAATACATCCACATCCAAGTAAATTAAGCGCTGTAAAAGATTTTTTTGTGCCGAAAAAAATTAAAGATATACAATCGTTTATCAGATTGGCCGGCCGGATACTATCGAAAATTCATCAAAAACTTTTCAAAAATTGCAAAGCCTCTAACAAGCTTGACTAAAAAGAGAGTTGCATTCGACTGGAAAATGAAATAATAGAATGCATTCGAATTATTAAAAGTGAAGTTCACAACAACACTTATACTAAGTTACCTGGATTTTACTCGAAAATTCCTGGTAATCACTGTCGCATCGGATCTTGCAATTGGAGTCGTATTATCACAAGGCCCCATAGGTCAAGACCATTCCGATTGCTTACGCGAGTCGAGTATTAAATAAAGCCGAATGAAATTATAACACTACGGAGAAGGAATTACTAGCAATAGTCTGGGCTGTCAAATATTTTCGCCCATATCTATATAGTACGACTTTTACTATTGTAACTGATACACAGACCATTAGTCTGGCTTTTTAACGTGAATAATCCAGGCTTGAGAGTAATGCGCTGGAGATTGAAATTAGAAGAGTACTTGATATGACTATAAGATCATACATAAGGCTGGTAAGGGTAATATCAACGTAGATGCTCTGAGTCGAAATCCAACCCGGAACGATGAACATGTACACAAGCAGAAGAAAGGGAAGACGACGCCAAAGAAAATAAGGAGGGCACCATCAAGCAATATACGGAAGAAGAGAAACAGCAAATATAAATATCATGATGCGCAAGGGGGACATCACGGTGTATCACGAACGATAAAAAGAATAAGATTGTATGACTGGCGTGGCAGTCATGAAAGATGTCGAAAATTATATTAGTAAATGCAAATTTTGTCAGAAAAATAAATTAAGTTAAAGGATGAAAATGCCTTTCGTATTAACGGAATATATCCAAAAAATTTTTCGAAAAGTGCGCCCTTGACATAGTAGGGCCACTGCCGATTACGCACGAAGGAAATTAATATATCCTGCCTTTTCAAGATAGCCTGACGAAATTTAGCAAAGTGATATCAGTTGAGAATCAAGAGGCGTCAACGATTGCCAAAACATTCGTTATAAAAATAATAATAGAGCATGGAATACCCGAAAAAATCCTTACAGATCAAGGTACCAATTTTATAAGCGAAGTATTTAAGAATGTGTGTAAACTCTTAAAGATTGAGAAAATACAGATAACGGCATATCATCCTGAGAATAACAATGCGTTAGAGCGTTCACACCGAACTCTCGCGGAATATTTACGATATTATATAAACGACGAACTAAGACGAATGGATACCATGTTACCTTTAATACTACCCCTATGCCATGTTTACCTTTAATATTACCCCACACATCGTCACAGGATATACGCCGTTCGAACTTATATATGGTGTCATCAAGCAATCATATTAACCACTCTATTACAATCTCCGAAACCGACTTACTTATGATGATTACGTACAAGAGCTGAGAGAATGACTTCGCGCGACGAGTCAGGTGGCGAGAGAGAACGTAAAGCAAGCCAAAATTTAGACCTAAAAACAACATGAGGACAAAACGAGTCGAGAAAAAACTTGTCAAGTGAGCGATACGGTTCTACTCTACGACGAAACGGTAAGAAGAGGCCGATCAAAGAAGTTAGAATTGAAATAGATAGGTCCTTATATAGTAATAGAAGAACATAACGATGTGAAAAATGGGACGAAGACTAATACGCGTACATGCGAACCGAATGAAACCATTTATTGAGCATTAAGCAGATAGAGCAGAAAACCGACAAGTTAGTAGTAAGCATAATAATATAAGTTAGTTAAGAAATGAGGTACTGTTATCTTAATTATAATTAATATTGTATGTATCGCTATATGTAGTCGATAAATGGAGACAAAAACGGGAAGACACAGAAATACATACAAAGACGTAGCGATGACGCCATGTTTATATTAATGTTAAGAAACGATTATAAAAAAATTGTAAATCGGGAAAAATTTTGTAAGATAATAGAAGAAAGAGATAAGGAAACTCGTACCCTCGTTTCTTTTCTTCAGAGGTGTCACGAGCTAATTGCACAAGTGATTGCGCCACGAATGTGTCAGAAATACAAACGGTTAAATAAATGATTGCCGAAACCGGCAATTTATTAAATATATACTTAAAGCTACTTTTAAATAATTAATATAAAAGAAGACCCTAAGCAAATATAAATTGTAAACGAATATAAATTGTAATTGTTAGGAAAGAGAAGACTCAGAAGTTGCGCGGAAGCTGTTCGATAAGCGGAATGCTAACGAGCCAACGCGGAAGGGCCAAGGCTATCGCGAAAATCAAGTTATATAAGCGCAACCGCGAATGTGGTCAGAAATTTAAAAGAAACTCGTCGTGTTACTTTACCCGTTGTCTAAACGAAATTGTAACAGTATCTACCGCGACGTGAATAGTGCTAAGTGGAATTGTAATGAAAAACCACTGGTGATATGTGTAAAATTGCTAAATATATTTCTACTCTAAACTATAATGCTGTTTCTTGTCATCTTTCGAAGTCGCTTATAGATTCGCGAACCGTGAAATACCGGCACAATATTACTTATTTTAACGAGATCATTACTTTCTATTTTGACCCATTGCGTCATCCTCATAGTAATATAGTAATGAAGTCATTCCGCCACGGCTTGTTCTTTATGAAGATCACAAGGAAATCATAAACTGAAATTTTCTATTACGTCTTGAATTGTAGCTTCATAAATATTTATTTTCTTATTTTGTATATAATGTTGAAAATAACTGAAATCAAATTATCTTCATTATTTTTTTCAACATGAACAGCTTTTGCAAAACAATATTTTTATATTTATAAATTATCAATGAATAAGACCGAAGTTTTATTTTACTATAAAGTATGCACATAATCAATATTTACCTGAGAAATTTAAATGTATAATTTTATTTTCAAAAATCGATGGAACCCTAAGAGAATAGCACCCTAAGATTTTTCTCTGCAAAGTTCTTTGTAAGAATACATATCATTAGTCTTGGAACATATACAAATGTATAATTCCTATTAAAGTAACTTTGGTAGAAAAGTTTTGAGTATAAAGAAAAATTAAAAAACTATACAGATTAGAAAAATATTTAGTAAAATAATATGTACACTCATGAAAATTGCCTGAAATAGTATTTTTCCATTCTTGTCCTTTATTATTGCTGCATCTTTAATCTTACTCTTATCTTGCTGTTTGCATATGTTTGTAATGTTTTTTTTTCTAAATGAATCCCAGCAACTGCCAAGACTTTATACCACATGCGGAATAATATATTGTTCTTCGGCATTGCAAATAAAGAGTATTATTATCGCAACATACTTTTTCCCCATATTTAAGCTTTTTACAAAAACTGTGTTTTTTACTATATTACGTGTTTTCACCACACGTAAAGCTGACATATTTGTTTCGGTACTTGAATCTACGATGCCACTTAGTAACGAAAGTGCTAACTGACTTAAAATAATCACAGGGCTGCATATGAAAAATGTATTCAGTCGGACCACCTATACTTCTAACACCGTGGCGGACAAAGAAAGGAGCCGGTATTTCCACTCTAGATGACTCGCACTGCACCTCTACCTGTTCTCTACCTTTTGCCCGTAGGTTTTTAAACACTTTCTTTCATTGACTGCCTCGGCAGCGGTAAGTGTCGGGGAGAAGCGTCTCTTAGGTGCGTCTCTAGGAACTTGCCTGCATGTATTACTCAGGCCTGCTAACGAGTCTGTTCAAAAATAATTATTGAACAAGAAAAATGAAGTTGTTGCGGACGTTACATAGGACAAATGCGATTGGATAATTTTCGTTGTGCATACGTTTAGTTATGCAAGTTTGTTAGCAAGCAAAGGAAATATAAAAGACGACTCTGTTTAAATGAATTTTACGTCGTGAGATTCTAAAACTAAAAGCTAAAGGAACAATTGAGGATGAGTGAGGACTGGGCTAACAAGAAATAAGACACCCCGATTCGCGGCTATAACACGCACTTGCCTAGGCATAAAAACTCCCGCGGAATGGGAGAAAAGCCGGGGCAAGCGGATCTTTATTGATTAACTGGCTGAGGGGTACAAATAAACGATCCCTAACGGTGAGCGAAGAGAGATACCACGGTCGTTCGCGTTACATGAAAGTCGCCGCGCGAGGATCCTTTTCGATTCGCCAG
>NW_017305445.1:256344-258592 GCF_001594115.1 Trachymyrmex septentrionalis
CAAACCGGTAAGCGACTTTTTGCCAAACACTAGTTTCTGCATCTCGTCCCACTTTAAAAGTGTTGCCGTATCTTCAAATTCTTCTATCCATTTGCGGACTGGCAAGCTTTTTTCTCCATCAAACTGTCGGACTGCATTCTCAATATCACGGAAACCGAATGAGAATCGATATCCCGCTGATTCTGTTGTGTTAGTTCTAATAACATTCTGTTTTTCCTGTATCTCTTCACGCTCAGATTCCTCTTCGTCATCTTCTTCAGCTTCATCCTCGTCTTCTTCCTTTCCAGCAGCTTCTTCGATTATTGCCAAATCTCGCAATCCTTCTATTATTCTGTTTGCTAGCTCTCCCTTTTCACCTGAATAATCAAGGCATAAGAGACTACACGTTGCGGCCAAATCTTTCTCGTCAAAATCTCTTCTGAGTGAGGATACTTTATTCTTATACTCATCTGAATCAGCGTCAAAAGTGAATCCTTCGAATTGCCTCAAGCGTTTGCGATTCCGCCGATCACCTTCTTGATTGTAAACAATCCGGTGTAGAATTCTCGCCACCTTAACAGGCGCTTTCGTAATATTTTTCTCTACTCTACCGATATTTCCTAGAGTCGTCATGACGTCAGTGATTGTGTGGATATATCCTTACTTAGACTTAAGTTGCAGACATAAGTAACGCAAGCTTTGGCAAATGACGTGCAACTTATTACTATGTTTCCGAGAGATGGCAACAAGTCATATATCATACGTCAAAGCTTGTGCATTGTTTACATCTACAACTTAAGTAAATATATAAATCACGACGATTCTTGTGCTTATACTTTTATTTTTTTAAATAGTAACTTTCAAAATTCTTCTTTTATATATCGGTACTGTTATTACACAATACACGAAAACTTTCAGTACCGATAAAATACGGTACAAGTAGTATATGAGCAGCCATGGGGCGTCAAAACAAACCCCTTCCACGTCTTCTTCCGGCGCTGTGGGCATGGCCTAGACGGGTCAGTCTGGAGAAAGGGCGCATTCTGATTAGTGAAGGGAGGAGGTAATAGGGTAATTAAATGATGTTGTGATTGATTCGCCCTATATTTGCCAAAGATTTGATTGGTTCGCTCCATACCTACCTATAAGATGATTGGAGAGGGTGGGTGATAGAGGGCCTTAGACAAAACGGAGGTCTGAAAAATAGTGAGTGGAGATTGGGACTGCAGCGTTCTTTTGTCGCGAGGGCAAAGTACGAACAGTGAGGGATGAATAGCGGTCGAATTTATGACGGTCGCTTTTTGTTGTCGCGGCGCAACGTCTCCGACGTGTTGATGTTTCAGTGAATGTTATTTATGTATGAGAGAGGAGGTCTTATACGAAAATTTGCGGGTCTAGAGAGAGTCTTGCTTTTATTCGGAAGAATTTTGGGGGAGGTAAAACAGGAACGAACATGTTCAACTGTTGCGGCGCGTCGTCTTCGAGCATTGCTTCAAAAATTCTTTCTATATTTAATGTACATTATCTGAGTCTGTATTGCGGGGAAAATCTATTGTAAATGAGGGTGAAGAGGTAGGACTAAGAAACAAGGCAATATTTACAAGTTCAAAAACGTTTATTTAAAAAAGATATATGAAATAGTTATTTTATTTTTTTAAAAGAGTACACATTTGAACATGACGGCATACAGTATGAGAATTTACGAGTTTATGTTTACAATGAAGAAAAATTTTATGAAACAACTGTACAATCAATCGATCATTTCGCTTACAATCAGAGGTAAACAGATCAAGAAACTGATTAAAATTATAACCATTACACAAATAATATTGAAATACACAGCAGTATTGTCCGCAAGTTTGAGAAAGTATTCCTTGCAGCGTTGTCGTCTTCCAGCGATATGTGGTGGAGTTTCATCGAAGTCGTAAGAGGAATCTTGGATCCAAGGGCGGCAAGCCGTAGCTATCGAAATACGTTCCTGTCCCGTGTTCATCAATGTAGAAGACGACCCAGTGTTGCCCGGGTCGATCGTGATCGTCCGTGTTAGCGACAATGGCGATCGACCTCGTCCACACCCTCGGCAGTCGATCGGCAGGATCCCCGCATGTCGTATACGGAGATGATGTAATGCGTTTAAAACCTTCCAGCGAATTCATTTCTCTTCATCGGAGAGCGTGAGAGAGGAAATGTTTGCGTAAATTCAAAATGTACCTCTTTTCCTGGTGTTACGTCCAAGCTCCGCGCGCATGCGGAGCTGAGGGGGTGAACG
>NW_017305446.1:0-7564 GCF_001594115.1 Trachymyrmex septentrionalis
TCTATCATTTTCAATAAGCTGTTTCACCGATAAAATACCGCATTTAACATCTGGCACTAATAGAGTATTTTCTGTTTTAAATTTAATCACAGATCCTGAATTATCTGACTTGATTACCGCGCTGACGGCACCCATTGAGGATGCTTTTCTTCCGTCTGCCAATGCGATGCCTTCGATGTGAGAACTCTTGTCAATCGTCGAAAAATATTCTTCTTTCGGAGCCATGTGATGCGTTGCGCCAGAATCGATGATCCACGTGTCCTTACACTTTATTGTCGATCCACAAAAAGCACTCATATTTATAACATTTTGTTTTTCTGAGTTTAACCGTTTTTGACAGTTTCTTGCAATGTGACCTGTCTTTTTGCAGTAAAAACATGTTATCTCGCTCTTTTGATTTTTTTCTTTTGTCGTATGTTGTTTCATTTCATTTTTCTTTTTCTGATTCTGATTTTTCGATGTAACTGTTTTATCGGCTTTCGTAAACATTGCAGATAGCTTACTTGAATTGATATTTTCCCGACGTCTGGAGTCTTCTGCCAATAGGCGTCGTTTGATAGTTGCACAGGTGAATTCATTCTCTGGTAAATTGCACAGAGCCGATACGACAGTATCCCAGTCATCTGTCAGTCCGCATAGAATCACCATGCCTAAGTCGCCGTCCTCGATTGCGTCACCGATACTTGATAATTCTGTGACGGTTTTGTTTATCTGTCCTAAGTAATTCTCCACAGTTTCATAATCACTTAATTTGTGAGAATACAATTTTCGTCTTAACTGAACAGTGCGAAATTTACTGTCTTTCGGTGCGTACGGTATTTGCAATTCTTCCCATATCTGTTTTGGCGTCGTGAGGGAGCGAATGTGCATCTGTTGTTCATCGCAGATCGCAAGGGCAATCCTTGCTTGTGCTTTTCCTTGACGTGACACGTATGTTTTCTTTTCATTTGCGGTCGCTGCTTCGCCAGGTTCATCTTCTCCAGGTTCGATTATCGTCCATAAATCCGCTTCCATCAGTAATAATTTCATCTGATATGACCAGAAGCGTAATTGAGACTGTTTAATTTTTCAATCGAAGCTTTGTATTCCGTCATTGTTTATCTCACGAGCGTCGCTCGACAAGCCTACGGAAAATCGCGTGTTCTTCCTTACCGACGCGACCAAGTTACCTGTTGCGGATGTGTAGAGCGAAAAGGTTCGTCCATACTATGACGCGGCGCTTCGCCCTTGAACAGAATTTTCTCGAAAGTTCTCTTTCAATTTTCTTTCAATTTTCTCGAAAGTTCTCTTTCAATTTTCGTTCAATTTTCTCGAAAGTTCTCTTTCAATTTTCGTTCAATTTTCTCGAAAGTTCTCTTTCAATTTTCTTTCAATTTTCTCGAAAGTTCTCTTTCAATTTTCGTTCAATTTTCTCGAAAGTTCTCTTTCAATTTTCGTTCAATTTTCTCGAAAGTTCTCTTTCAATTTTCTTTCAATTTTCTCGAAAGTTCTCTTTCAATTTTCTTTCAATTTTCTCGAAAGTTCTCTTTCAATTTTCTCGAAAGTTCTCTTTCAATTTTCGTTCTACGAAACACTTTGCATTCTTCACAAGTTTCGAGGAATACTCACTTGTGGAAATTGTCAAAACTTTCGATACGAATCAAGAACACTATGCGCGAACCACGTTTCGTTTCACGGAAAACGGACGAGGAAACAATGGCTACCGACAACGTTCTGTGCGATCCCTTTTCTTATACTATTCACTCACGTCACTATCCGCGTAGTAGATGCGGTATCTGGGCCCATAACCTTTGTTGGATTTTGGCAAGGTTAGCTAGAGTACAGTGACGAATTAGTTGAATGCTAAGGTTTATTAGTTTATAAGAAAGTTACAGCAAAGTGAAACAAAGAAGGGATCGTTCCTCTGTACGTTCACACGAGGTACTGCGAGCACGCACGGACACGGATGTCGTCGCTGCGTTGCGCCAGTGCTGCCAACGTTGTGGCTGTATGAATCACTACAAAAATAATAATATAAAGTTACAAGTTTCAGCTACCGGATTGAGCCCTCTTCAGATATTAACATAACAAAAAAATCATAGTACAAAATCAATTATCGCAAATTGGACTTGGATATGGTATTTTATTTTAGATACGTGGATGACATTTGTACTGCGGTTGCTCTCTCGAAAATTGACGTGTTACTAGAACAATTTAACTTATTCCATCCGCGTCTGCAATTTACTTTAGAAGTGAGGGATGATGAAATTAATTTTCTGGATGTTACTATATCTATTAATCGGAACAGGTTTGTTTTTGATTGCTACTGTAAGCCGATCTTTTCAGGGAGGTTTTTGAATTTCAATTCTAATCATGGCACAAAAGAAAGGGACTATTCTTTTACAGGTCAACAAAGCTTTTTTGTTATCGGACTTTAGGTTTCATACACAGAATTTGACGTTCATTATTAATATTTTATTAGACGATGACTAGCCACTGATCTTTATTTTTGACACAGTTAATCAATGTATAAAAAATTTAATAAAAAATAGACACATAACACATAAAGTTCTGGCTGATAATGTCTGTGCGAATGAATCTGCTTCTTGACTTACGGTACCATTTATCCCTTTCCACACGGAAAAGTTCAAACGTTTCAATAAAAACGACATCAGGGTAGCTTTCCATAGTCCCAATAAATTGGGCAAATACATTAAAGTACAGAAGGATATTTGTCCACATACATCGAAGAGCAATGTGGTCTACAAGATTTCGTGTAACAATTGCGTCATACGTTGGACAGACAGGCAGAAAATTAAAAACCAGGATTACAGAACATTGCAATCACATTAGATACAACACTTCTGGCCGCTCTGTCATAATGGAGCATAGGAGACAGCATGATCACGATTTCCAATGGGATGAAGTCGAAATTTTGGACGAAGAGCCTTGCTATAGGAAATGTTTGGTTTCCGAGATGCTTAATATCAGGAAGCAGAAGAATGGTCTTAATTTACAAACTGACACTGAAAGTCTTCACAAGGCTTATATTCCCATCATAAATAAAGTTTGACTTTTTGGTACTAACAGTCCATCTCTTCTCTCAGCCTGTGGTGATCCGCATTATCGAACGTACATAATAATCGACACATAATGTCTGTCTTACACATCTGCGTTCCTTCTTTCTGTATACTCGTATATTCCAAAAATTTTTTATTCTTTTATGGACACGCTCATTTGAATCTTTTACATATGATTTCTGGTGAGTTTTTATTTTTTATTAGATTTTCGGTATGTTAGTTTATAGTGGATATTTTTTTTGTAAGAAGTTTTTATTTTATCTTTTTTATCAACTAGAGCTTTGCCAAGATATTTTTAATACATTTGACTGTTCAATCGTACGGAAATAATGTCGAACTCTACATCAAGACTCATCCGAACTGTGAATGTAATGAATGTGCGATCATTTGCGATAATTGATTTTGTACGATTTTTTCGTTATGTTAATGTCTGAAGAGGGCTCACACACACACACAATCCGGTAGCCGAAACTTTTTATTATTATTTTCTTATTTTTAATTTTATTTTTGCTTTATGTAATTTTACCTTTTGTTAATTGTAATATATTCTTCGGTTAATTTTAAAGAAATGTGTCGACTCTTACTTTGCCCTTTACTTATTATTATTTATTTTGTATAGGAAGAGTCCTTAGATTTGTTATTTTTTTATATTTACTTTAAAAAAATATAAATAGAAAGTTTAATTATTTAATTGCTACTTTTCTGTAATATCGGCTGCATTCAGCAGAAAAAGTAGGGCTGCATTCAGAAACGTCGTCCGGATCCATTTTATCCTAGAGTATATTTTATCCTTATCCAGATGTCGTTTTATTCTTGTTGTTCATGAATGTTAAACAAGGGTAAAGAACATTTAAGTGTATTCGGATAATAATTCTGAATGCAGCCTAGCTTTGCAACTATTGTAAGATTTTTAGTACGATTTTTGCCCTTAATTTCTCACTTGATCTAAATATATAAATTAATATTATATTGAAAAATTTTACAACAATTGCAAAGTTATATTTTCTATTAAATACGTATATATGTACATATCAACATTTATATTACTATTGTTGTTTTATATTTTTTTATATTTTCATACAGTGTATGTACCAGGTGTACAAGTATGAAATGCGGATTTGAGAAAACAGATGGCGCATCAATGCAGTGTGTGGTATAAAGATTTGACTGTTATGCCATTTTGAAGTGCCATCAACAAGTGTCAGACGTGCACGAGTGATAAATTGAAAAAGTGTTTGCATAGTGCTGTGTTACTGTGTTCGATATGTCGAAATTTATACCAAACAAAGAGCATTCGCGGACAGCATTAATTTTTTGTTTTCATTTGAAGAAAACTGCTGCTGAATCATACCGATTACTTCGAGAAGCTTATGGTGAACATGCTCCATCCAAGATACGTGTGAACGATGGTTTCGGCGTTTTAAAAGTGGTGACTTCGATGTTGCAGACAAGGAACACGGAAAACCGCCAAAAAAGGTATGAAGATGTGGAATTGCAAGCATTGTTGGACGAAGATGATTCACAAACATAAAAACAACTCGCAGAACAATTGAGCGTTAGTCAACAAGCTGTTTCCAATCGCCTACGAGAGATGGGAAAGATTCAGAAGACCGGAAGATGGGTACCGCATGAGTTGGACGGCAGGCAGATGGAGAGGCGCAAAAACACATGTGAAATTTTGCTTGCACGATACAAAAGGAAGTCGTTTTTGCATCGTATCGTTAGTGGGGATGAAAAGTGGATTTATTTTGAGAATCCCAAGCGCAAAAAATCATGGGTAGACCCAGGCGCACCATCCACATCAACCGCAAGACCGAATCGCTTTGGCAGAAAGACGATGCTCTGTGTTTGGTGGGACCAGAAGGGTGTGGTCTATTATGAGCTGTTAAAACCTGGTGAAACGGTTAATGCTGGACGCTACCAACAACAATTGATCGATTTGAACCGTTCGCTGCTTGAAAAAAGACTAGAATACCAAAAGAGACAACACAAAGTCATTTTTCTTCATGACAATGCTCCATCACATACGGCAAAACCGGTTCGTGACACGTTGGAAGCACTCAGCTGGGAAGTTCTATCCCATGCGGCTTACTCACCAGACTTGGCTCCTTCCGATTACCATTTGTTTGCATCGATGGGTCACGCACTTGCTGAGCAGCGCTTTGGTTCGTACGAAGATGCGAAAAAATGGCTCGATGAATGGTTTGCGGCAAAGGGAGAAGATGTTTGCAGGCGTGGTATCCACAAATTGCCCGAAAGATGGGAAAAATGTGTAACTAGCAATGGAGCATACTTTGAATAAAGCTCTTTTTATCATTCTTCCGAATTTAACGTACTTTTTTTGGAAAAAAAATCCGCATTTCATACTTGTACACCTGGTAAATAATGTAGGTATTACTATTATTATTTACACTTTCTCCACGAGGTACACGTCCGGATGAGTAGCGCGATGCAACTCGTGCTCGTAGAACGCTCTAGCGACGGATTTTCCACGATAGTCCTCGAGTAGATAAGTTATGGGATTGATAGTCTGCATCTTAACGTTCGTAAACACCTCAGTGGTCCAATTTGATGTGTAACCCTTCTTAAAAATCGTCTTGTACTTGCTCACGCGTATCACCTTCTTTGCATTTTGCAGGACCCGCTATCTTTATCGCACTGTACACTGTGTCCAAGAGTCTTTCGGCGATTGCGGAAGTTACGTCGACGGGTCGCATACCGATGGTGCGATGCTTGCGCACATTGTAATCTGAGACGCGTCGACCCACTTGTAATTGCCGTTGACTGTAAACATCTTCCGCATATCGTTTTTGAGCGTGCGATTGAACAGCTCGATCACTGACGCTTTCAATGTCGAATACGTGGAATAGTAATTAAAGTTGTGTTTTTTCAAGATTTTTTGTACATCGTCGTTGTAAAATTCTTTTCCCATATCCGTTTGTAATTGTATTTTTCGGACATCTTCCACTCCCTCGAACTCAGCGATAGCGGTAGTCGTCTCACTTCCACCCTTGCTTTTGAGCGGTACGGCCCACGCGTACTTACTCAACACATCGATGACGATGAGTATGTAGTGGCAGCCTCTGTTGAAGCCCGAGTACGGGCGCATCTCAACGATATCAGCTTGCCACAGATAGTTGTATCCCCTTCCGGACTATGACGCGTCTTTGCGGAAAATTTCTTTTCGCCGGAGCGTGCAATTCTTTGACGAGCCAACGTCTCTCGGGACTAATTTTTTCTCTCTTTTCATCGGATTTCTTTTTCATGATTCGACGTGTAATACACAGAGTACAAGAAAATAATGTATTTTTTCTCGTTGGTGTTACTCGACTGACTCGTTTTATGAATACGCGATTTAATTTATACTATAATAAGACCGGCTTTGCGAAATTCCTCGATGATCGACAGCATCTCGTTATCGTGAGAGTTGTTGCTTGGTGCGAAGCGTCGATGATCCACCAGCTCGTTGGGATCATCCCAGTGCACGTAATCGATCGCGTTGTTGTTCAATGTCATTGCATGAGGTAATCCCTTTCCAGATTTCTTCTTCTGTTTCTTGGGTGTGACCGACATCAACGGCACAATTACGTGTTTGTACTTGTATCCTCTGTTGCTTAATAATCGACCCTGCGAATGGTACTTGTGTTTGTTCGCGTTCGTCACCAACAGCATGCTCTTGTACTTGTGCATATCGTCTTTCTCGATTGCTCTCGCGATTTTTTCATGCTCGCGCACATCTGCCTGTTCGTCTTCGACTAAGTATCGACAGTGACTAGTCGCGTTACGATATCGCGAATTCATTAAATCCTTTTCTGTATCATCCATTTGTGAGCGCACTGTCGTTGTCTATCATTACGAATCCATATTTTTGTTGCCAACAGGCGCGGCACAACGCGCAAAATTCGTTGTATGACATATCAGTATTCACATGATCGTTGTAAACGTGTTTCAAGTTAGTACCATCCTGTTTGAACAGGATTAAAAGGTTCGCATTGTCGCGTATCAGATGTTTAGGTATCTTCGTGTACGTCTGACAGAGATAGAAGCAGTCAACGTTCGCGTGGCGACCCATCGAAAAATATTCTCTCACCGCATCCTGCTTGTCGCATGCCTCGTCGAGTCCGACCGTCATGTAAGCACTGTTTCGATTGCCCAGGAGCTAAACATTGCACAAAAAACCGTTTGGAACCATTTAAATAAGGCTGGATACAAAAAGAAGCTCGATGTATAGGTGCCACACGAGTTAACGCAAAAAAACCTCATGGACCGAATTTCCATCTGCGAATCGCTGCTGAATCGCAACAAAATCGACCCATTTCTGAAGCGAATGGTTACTGGTGATGAAAAATGGGTCACTTACGACAACGTCAAGCGAAAACGGTCGTGGTCGAATCGCGATGAGCCGGCGCAAACGGTGGCCAAGCCAGGATTGACGATCAGGAAGGTTTTGCTGTGTGTTTGGTGGGATTGGCAGGGAATCATCTACTATGAGCTGCTCCCCTACG
>NW_017305446.1:10869-12089 GCF_001594115.1 Trachymyrmex septentrionalis
AAACCTTGCCCTTTCAAAGATTGCACGTGGTCCATTCCCGAGTTAAAGGGATTTTTCCTTGACTCGAAATTCGGACCGACGATCGCACCGCCCGTAGGAAACAGGCGTCATAGCGTCTTCACGAGACGTTGACCCATATTCCGAAGCGGACAGAAAAAAAAGGGTGCGTTCGACTCGCCGGTGTTTGTTTCCAGGCAAATACCTGCGAGACTAGAGTCTGACCGTCCTTCCACGCTCCATCCTTTTCTACTCCCTTCTCTCTCTCTCTAAAAACCCACTTCTCCGGAGTTTGGACGTAACAAGAACATAAAAATTATTTTGCAAGAAAAATATATTTGAATAATATAAGGTACCACCTCCGCACATTTAAGCTATAGAGACGCTCTTGAGCGTCACGTGAGCGCTCGGTTATAGATTAAAATTACATTTTTAATATTTCTTTCTCCTTTATCTCATCAATAATCTAGAATTTTGCGTTAAAACTACCTTAAGAAATAAAATTGTATGAATGTATTAATTATAAATCGTGCTTAAATTTCTGATTTAGTAACTTTAAAATAAAATCAAACAATTTAGAGAAACAGCTATTTATTTTTGTACTTCATGTATAAAAATATGTAGGGAGGATCCTGATTGACTATATTATGGTTGGATGCAACCACTCAGTGACCAGTATCTGAAGATTTCCCACTATTCAAATGCTGTGAGTGGCTTGTGTGCAATCGTATCGTGATCAAACATATCCAATACATAAATTTTATTATATATATCATAAAATAGTCTATATTGACATCTATATCTTTTGTAGCAATATATTTGTGATAACTGATATGTTACAGAATAATAAAAAACTATTCTAAATATTACTATTATTACTATTGTAGAGACACATTCACACTCATTTTGGTATACTCCATGCTCTACACTCTGTCACACATACTTCGCGATCAGATGGCGCGCTATCACTACACTATACGAGGGGGGACCCATAAGTTCCGGGAATTACGCTGTGGTGGGGAGGGAGAGTGGGGGAACCTATTGTTTGACCACATGTCCGTTAGTGTCACGCCACCTGCGTCAGTGTGCGAAGTTGTGTCGCTGTGAGTGCATCGGTTCGCCTGTGAGATTTTTTTTAGTAAAACAACTTTTTACATTTCGGCGAAAACGTAATGGCAGATTGTCGAGAACAACGCGCGGCTGTGAAATTTTGTTTCCTGTTG
>NW_017305446.1:12116-19306 GCF_001594115.1 Trachymyrmex septentrionalis
CCTTTCCGTGAAGCAATTTTTGACCAAAAACGCCATGACACCAATTGTCCACCCCCCATACTCACCGGATCTAGCCCCCTGTGACTTCTTTTTGTTCCCCAAATTCAAAAGGAATATGAAAGGAAAGCGTTTTGCCACTGTGGAGGAGGTGAAACAAAAATCGCTGGAAGGCTTAAAGGACATCCCGATGAGTGAATTTAAAAACTGTTTTGAACAATGGAAGAATCGTTTGGAGAAGTGCGTTGTGGTCAATGGCGAATACTTTGAAGGTGATTAAAATTTGGTGTTAAAATATTGAGAAATAAAGAAGTTATGACGAAATTCCCGTTTTTTTTGAGTCCCCCCTCGTACTCAATCTCCCATCTAGATACTCCTTTTAAAACTTTCGAGAACTTTCCTTCTCCTTTAAGAACGAGATTCCTTCGAGAATACCATTATTCTATCTAGAGCCATTCGCTACACTATCAAGTAAACAATTACTCATTACCCCCCTCCCCCCGTCCCTCTCTCTCGTATATATTATTAATACCTGTAATATCAATCTATCACAGAGATCATGTCATATGACGTAAAGTATATATTATACATTAAGTAATTTTATTATAACACTAGACCCAACTTAGATCTAGTTGAATCAACGTTACTTTGATTTTAAGCGAAACTTAAAACTCTTTATTTCATTTTAAAACCTAAAAGAGACAGAGACAAAGAGAGTTTTAAGCCTTGTTTAAAATTAAAGTAATGTTGATGCAACCGGGCCTTAAAAGCTTAAAACTTAAAGAATTAATTTTTCAAAAAAACATTTCATTTCTTATCAATACTATGTTAAAATTAAAATCACAGACAAAAAAGTGTACAAAACTTCGAATTAAATTTAATAATTGCACTGTATCCTTCAATTCATAAAAGAATGTGCAAAATCAAGAATACAAATAGAAAAATAAATAAATCTGCATCAGACTGAAGGATCACCAGCTGATTGATACTTTTAAAACATAAGCTGTTTAGTTAGAAGTTTGGTCATACTTTTACATATCAATTTAATTACATATAATTCGCAATATTTGCTGCTTTTTCTGTTTTTTTTCAGATGGGAGTAAATTTTTAATGATAGTATTAGCTGCCAAAGAGCTATCTTCTTATACTTCCGAGTTTATAGTTAATGTCGATGAAGTTGTAGAGTATTTGTTCTCTAATAAAGAAGTAACTTTACAAATTGTGTTCTGTAAAAAATCTGGTTGAGATTTTCCTTTTGGTTTTATCTACAATGTACTTAATTTTTTTTTGCTCAAAATCGGAGATGCTTAATGTAGATAAATGGATGTTAGATGAACTACAATATAAAACATAAATAATTTACAAGAAAATATGAATAATTTTATAAATACTTGTCTATATGTACATGTATGTACACAAACAAACATTCATAAAATTATATTTTAAAAACAATGTACACACACACATCCACCCACGCACGCACGCACGCACGCATATACAGAGAGGGACATTTAAAACAGGTTATCTGAATAATTCGCTTGTTTTTAACAATAGAAGAAAAAATATCAAACAAAAGTTGCTTGGTTTCGAGGGGCATATAATGTGATGTCAATAATTGTTTTGTAGGTGAAGACGTAAAGGATAGGCAAAGATCAAATCTGTTTTTTTAGATGGAATGATATGTTTTTTTACTTATATTCTGATAGAGCATTTTAAGACGAATACAATGACCTATAATTGAAAGTCATTCAAGATTATGCAAAATCAATAATGGAAAATAATTGAATGTGTTACGTCCGGACTCTACAGTTCTTTTCTTCGACTAAAACTTCGTCATCACCATAATAATTATTAACAAATAATATCGGTAGACCATCTGTTTCTACCATGAGAGATTACAATAGCGACGAGCCGAATAACATTTACCTTTTTAAACTAATAATCCACTCGGGACAGAGTCGTTGGATTAGATATTTGAACCAAGTGCCAAATAGGCGAACTTTATCCCGAGGAACAGGAAGAATAAATAGATTAGAATTATAAAACAGCAGTTGTCTGTAATAAATGACACATGTGGCTCTAAAGTATTGGACATCCGGCAAATGGTCGATGACGAAAGTTGTCTTAAACACATACTCCTGTATCTCAATTCACAACCGATATCCTAATCCTAATCCTAGATTAGACCAACAGCACACGTGCTCTGCACTCGGCACCACTAACTCGCCAATATAAAAAGAGGTCCTCCACGAGGAACGCTTAGTCGTCAGTCATTTTTCTAACCATTACTCTGCCGGTCTCTGTTGGCAGTCGTCAGTTTTTCCCAAACGAAACTCTGTCGGTTCGCGACTATACACAGTTCTCAGTCGAACTCCATCTCCTTTGAAACTTTGAATAAGAGTGACTCGACCGGAGCCTCCGCATCCAAGTGGGAACCCTCCGTGGAGTGCTGGGACCAAAGAAATTCAGCCGTTGGATCCACCCTCATCCGCAGAATAACAGTAAGTCCCATTCTGACCCACATACACACTCACACGCACATATATATATATATATATATATATATATATGTAAATAAGAAGCATCCACTATAATTTACACTAAATTATAGTGCCGCGTCTAAATCGTCCCTACAAGGGGTGACTTAGAAGCCGGGCCTACCGGGAAGCGCGGAGATTCTTGGACGAGGAGTTTCGGAGATACCTCGGAGGTTCGCGAGAATAGAATCGCCCGGCCGAGGACCATTTGCTACCACCATCACCCTCGTCACCCCCGGCTCCGCCGGCTATACCTGATCAGTTATAGGTTATACCTCCCCCTCAACCACCTTCACCTTCCCCTCAACCATCTTCACCTTCCTCTCAACCGTCCTCACCACCCCCGCAAACTCCTTCGCCTCCCCCTCGATTTCCATCACTCACATTTTCGGACGCACTGACGGAGCGAAACTTTCCAGATACTTCCCCACTATCACCCGTTTCGTCGGTCAATCCTATCCCAATTTCTCCTAGAGGAATTCCGTCGAATCCCTGACGAACTCCACGGACAGTGTGGAGTTCTTAGAGGAAATTCCTCCGCCCCCACCTAGATCTTATTTCCGAATCCTAGAAAGTGACACTCTCGAGTCACTCATCAGCCAATTCCCGCGGACTATTATCGCATCCATCCCTCAGGGGGCCTACACAATCGGCCTTCATTACTTCGATCCTGAGGAAATCCGGAATCACTGGCTAAAACTCAACCTCCTGTATCCCTGTATTCCTCCCGAATTCCGCCAATTCATTCCTAGTTCCAGCGGAATTCTTTTACAATCTTTTCCCTTCTTCCTCAGTTTCTATCCATGAAATAGATTAATCAAATCCCATCCGATTCCCCCGACTACTCGATGTACGAGGGTGGTCCCAGAAATACCCGACCTAACAAAGAAAACACAAAAAATTCTGTTGGGAAAAAATATCTTTATTTCTCAACATAGTCTCCTTTTAGCTCGATACACTTTTCCCAGCGATGTTCAATAGCTTCAATGGCCTGTTTATAATAAGAACCGTTGAACTCCTCAAAATAGCCATTAACCGCAGACTCCACCTCTTCATTGTTGGTAAATCTTCTACCACCGAGCCATTTTTTCAAGTTTGGAAAGAGAAAATAATCCGAGGGGGCTAAATCTGGCGAATAGGGTGTGTGGGGAAGCAATTCGAACTTTAACTCAACATCCTCTCGACGCTGCTTTTGTTCGATTGTGAGCAAGCGCGGCACCCACCTTGCGCACAGCTTTCTCATCTCCAAATTTTCAGCCAATATGCGATGTACAGCACTTTTTGAAATGTTTACCATGTCTGCTAGCTCGCGCACTTTCAATCGACGGTCACCCAATACTATTTTGTGGATTTTCTTCACCATTTCTGGAATGGCCACCTCACTTGGTCGACCACTGCGATGTTCGTCTTCGCAGCTCGTACGGCCTCGTTTAAACTCTGTCACCCAATATTTTACTGTTGTAAACGAAGGAGCAGACTCCTCCAGAGTAGAATCCAGCTCGGCTTTGATATTGGTTGAGCTAAGACCTTTCAAATGAAAGTATTGTATCACATAACGATGACCAATTTTTTCCATCTTTGCAAATTCACCGAGATCGTCCACTATTGATGGCTGTCAAACAAATACTGAACAACGTAGCGTCTTCAAACTTCATAGTTAAGCTTTAGAAAGTTGGTGCTTTCCCCTACAGTGATTTTTTTTATACAACAACCGCCATTTGTACGTCAGGTCGGGTACTTCTGAGACCACCCTCGTACATAAAGCGTATGCCCGTTACTGAATAGATTGTTGCGGTATTTATGTAATAGATTAAAATGTATAGATTAGTTATAATAAATACGCCTATTGTTATGTAATCGTCTGTTATTCTTATCTTTTGATTAGCAACAATAAATAATATTAGTAATTATTCTTCTCGCTCTCGTCATTCACTTTTGAAACTCCCTAATAAAACCTCGTAATCATTAAACTTTGCCCTTTCAGAGCTCGCACGTGGTCCGTTCCCGAGTTAAAGGAATTTACCTGACTCGAAATTCGGACCGACGATCGCACCGTTCGTAGGAAATAGGTGTCATAGCGTCTTTACGAGACGTTCACCCATATTCCGAAGCGAGCAATAAAAAGGGTGCGTTCGACTCGCGATATTTGCTTCTGTGCGGATACCTGCGAGATAAGAGTCTGACCGTCCTTCCACACTCCATCCTTTCTACTCTTTTCTCTCTTTAAATCCATTTTCTGAGTTTGGACGTAACAAATGCAATAGAAAATAAATTGTTTCAAGGCACTTTTCGAATAATTTCGTGTATTCTTCTCTTCTTGTTGGTATACCGCTAATCGTTCAAGTGTATGTAAATATTTACATATCGTTTAAATTGAATCGCACGTAGCATTATCCATATTTACTGACAGTTTGAATTCATCTATCGATCAAAGTGCGTGTCTTGCGAAATGTGTTATACAAAAGCGGAAAAAGTCGATATGATTTTCATGTATGGTGAATGTCGCCAAATTATGAGAGAAACAATACGTTTGTATGCTGAAAGATTTCCTGATCGTGTCGATTCCTCATTCTCTGTTTTTTCAACATAGTACAAACTTTTCAAGAAACAGGAAGTGTGGATAATAAAAAACGCAAAGGTATCAAGAAAGCAACTGACGACGAATTCAACGAACATTTTAGCCGCTGTAGCACTAATCCACATATCAGTACAAGACAGTTTGAACGTGAAAGTGGTATTAGTCGATGAAGTGTTTTGTGAATACTCCATTCCAACAAATTTCATCTCTTCCATATCTCACTTCATCAAGAGTTACATGGCAATGATTTTCAAAATCATGTACAATTCTATGAATGGGCACTACAAAGACTACAAGAAGTTGATATGTTTGTCACTAAAATCTTATTTACTAACGAAGCTACATTTACAAATAATGGACAAGTAAATCTTCGCAACATGCACTATTGGCTAATAGAAAATCCACACTGAATGAGAGAAGTGAATAGGCAGAAACCTTGGTCTATAAACGTCTAAACTGGAATTCTTAATGATAAAATAATTGGTCCTTATTTTATCGACCATTAAATAGTCGCAAGTATGCACAGATTTTAACAAAAATATTACTACTATTATTAGAAGATCTTCCACTGAACGTATGACAATCAATGTGGTACCAGCAAGATGGATGTCCTGCTCATTCTGTACGGATTATTACTGAATTGCTAAACAGAAAATTTAGAAATCGTTGGATTGGTCGGTTAGGAAATAACAGATGGGCCACACGTTCCCAAGATTTAGCACCTATGGATTATTATTTGTGGGGAAAGTTAAATAAATAAATGTACAGCGAAATGTCGATAACAAGAGAAGACATGAAGGAACGTAAAAGAGCTTGCTTTACGATTGATCTGAATGAAATTCGTAGTGAAGTGTTATCTGTGTCGACACGTTTCAGAAAATGTCGATGTTCAGGGTCATCATTTTGAACACTTGTTGCGTACACGGTAAGTACGCAAATAAGTAAGTTAGTGAAATATTCGAAAAATGCTTTCAAACAATTTATTTTCAATTACAGCTAACCTTATTATATTTAAATAAACCTTTAATGTTTATTTACATACCGTGGTATACTTGAATAATTAGCGATATACCAACAAGAAGAGAAGACACAAAATTATTCGAAGAGTGCCTTGAAACAATTTATTTTCCATTACATTCAATTATTTTTCATTATTGACCTTGCGTAACCTTAAATGATCTTCAATTTCATTGTATTCGTCTTAAAATGCTCTATCAGAATGTAAGAAGTAAAAAAACATATCATTCCATTAAAAAAAACAGATTTGACCTTTGCCTATCCTTTACGTCTTCATCTACGTCACAAAACAATTATTAACATCACATTATATGCCCCTCGAAACCAAGCAACTTTTGTTGAACACTTTTTCTTCTATTGTTAAAAACAAACGAGTTATTCAGGTGACCCGTTTTAAATGCTCCTCCCTGTATATACGAGGTCTGTTCAAAAAGTATCGCGAATTTTGTGTTTTTTCAAAAATTATTTATTTATTCATGAATATCTATTTTATAATATCTCCTTCAAAGTAATCCCCATCAGATATTATACACTTGTGCCAATGTTTTTTCCAATCCTCGAAGCACTTCAAAAAATTATTTTTTGTGATCTTGTTCAGCTCCTCCTTCGATGCCGTCTTTATCTTTTCAATCGTAGCGTAGCGTCGTCCTTTCATGGGCCTCTTCAGTTTCGGGAACAAGAAAAAGTCACAGGGGGCCAGATCTGGGGAATACGGTGGCTGCGGCATCATTAGTGTGTTGTTTTTGGTCAAAAATTCGCGCACAAGCAACGATGTGTGAGCAGGGGCGTTATCATGGTGCAGAAGCCAATTTTTGTTCTTCCACAAATCCGGGCGTTTCTGGCGGATTGCTTCGCGCAAATTGCGCATAACTTGCAGGTAATATTCCTTATTGACCGTTCTACCCTGTGGCAAGAACTCATGATGCACCACGCTCCTGCAATCGAAAAAAACTGTAAGCAAAACCTTCACATTCGATCGAACTTGGCGCGCTTTTTTCGGTCTTGGCTCGTGCGGCAGCTTCCATTGGGATGATTGAGCTTTGGTTTCCACGTCATAACCA
>NW_017305446.1:19915-33875 GCF_001594115.1 Trachymyrmex septentrionalis
TATATATATATATATACAGGATGACTTATTTTCATCTTAATGGCAAATATTTCGAAAATATGGAATTTTATTAAAAAAAAGCATTCCAAGTTCTTTTAGGTTAGAAAGCCTATATTCTTATTATTATTATGCCCCTATTTGGTTTTCCAATTCAAGAAAAGGGTCACATTATCATGCGTAGAATTTGAAATACATATCCTGTGATAACTTTCGCGGGGAGTTGGAAGTTTCACTTTTACTTTTATAAATTTCTATACTAGTGTCTCCAAAGTTACCTTCTTTCGCACGAGGGTTATGTTAGTGCTCAGCTCGGAGCCGACGTTATTCCTTCACGCAACGAAGAACGGAGCTTCGAGTTCCAACTATAGTTAGCGTCAGGTGATCCGATGTAACGACTTAATGCGCTGAATAATCTTCACAGCTTTTAAATAGAATAAAAGTGTCGAGACCGTCATACCGAGAGATAAAGCACGTTTCGGCAAAAGATCGTTAAAAAGTATTGCCATATCAAGCATCGATTCGATGTCGATTCCATTGTCATTTCTCACTGGGAACTATGCGTATTAATGCTATTTAAGTATTTAATTATACATTGAATTGCATTTATATTTGCCTTGACCATTAAGTAAGATATAATAAAATAAAATAGAGATGTAATATTTACATATTCATAGTAGTTTCATTATACTTATTCTATTTACATTCACATAAGTTGGAGACTCCAATAATAGATAATTGTGATCCTAAAATTCAACGCTCTCAGTTATACTCAACTTTTTCATATAAATTTTAAAAGAAAGCCATTAATACAATAATATCCAGGGATATCTTTAATAATCCTACCAAGATTTCATAAAAATTTAAATTTTTATGGAGAAATACAATAATTCTTATTCTCGAGAATCATTGGACAGCTATAATATGATAGTAGATTAAATATCCATGTTACTGGAAGAAATAATACCAATTGATATAGAATCCAACAAAATAATATCTTTTAACATAGAATTAATACCATTTCAATTTCCCGTTTGAGAGAATATTTAATCCTAAAAGTTAGTTATTTATACAAATGTGAATAGAAAATTTAAAAATTATTAGGTTATTAAATTAATAGGTCATTCAAATTAACATTAAAAAGATTAAAATTAATCACTGTAAGTTATATAACACATGGGCTGAAAAGTCCCGAGCCTAACACAGAAATGGCGCTAGTTTTATTACATTCACCTCTTTTTCAGTGTGTGCTAATCTTCAAAAGACAGCTGTTAAAATTTCATGATATTCTATTCATTACTTTGTGAGTTATTGTGCTAAGAGTGACGCAAAATTTTGTTTCATCAAGACAACGCACCGTGTCACAAGTCAATCAAAACAATGGCAAAATTACATGAATTGAACTTCGAATTGCTCCCACATCCACCGTATTCGCCAGATTTGGCTCCCAGCGACTACTGGCTGTTCGCAGACCTAAAGAAAATGCTCGCCGGTAAGAAATTTCGCTCGAATGAAGAGGTTATCGCTGAAACTGAGGCCTATTTTGAGGCAAAAGATAAATCGTTCTACAAAAGTGGTATTGAAATGTTAGAGCGGCGCTGGAATGATTGCATTGTTCTTGATGGAAATTACGTCGATGAATAAAACTAACTTTCAACGAAAAAAACCGTGTTTTCTTTGTTAGGCTCGGGACTTTTCAGCCCATGTGTTATAAATAGACAATTATACAACTAAAATGTAACTAATGTTAATATGAATGGGTTTATAAATCGAAAAGTTGGGATTAAATTAAAAAACATAGAAGGAAAAGGATGGATAGAAAATTCAACAAAGAGATAAACTAATATATAATAATACAATTAAAGATCTTTCACCTTTATTAAAGAAAGTTAATACAGAGAAAGTCCATCAAGAAATCAGCAGCCTAAAAAAGCAATAAATGTAATTATTCATGTAGAATTTCATGTTGTCTCTATATAATTCTATACTGTGGACAAGAGTGCATATACACTAGATGTAACTATGTTATATTATTCTGAAAAACAAGTTGGTATGTCAAGGTCTGAGGTTACAATATCCGCATCTCATACCATTAATATCATAATCAAATCTCAGTAGTTTTCCAAAAGAAGTTTCCATTTGATATGATGCTAGTTGAGATATTTGAACGAATTTAAGGTAATTGAACTTCGAATTTTCAGATTTCAGACAAACGATTAAATAACTACATACAGCAATGAAATAAATAAAATATGAATGATTTTGTGCAATATGAATACTAGCTAATTAGGTGCTATACTATATATACATATATTAAATATCTATATATAAAAGTATATAAATATTTCATAACTTAAATAAATAATTAAATAATAGAGTTTAAGGTAAGAACACATCTGAAAGATTTAATATTATCAAATATAACAATGTTTTTAATTAATGAGTCTATAGCAATAGTGTAATGAATCAATATATGACGTCATGAATAATTATATATAATAATGAATCAAATAAATTATGAATAATATTATGTAATTTATACACTCACTAATTGTACGCTAAAAGACACATAATAAATAACTATATACAAAAGGAAAAGAATAAAATTTTGAGCAATTTATACAATATATACAGACATTAGTTAAACATTATATAAACACTTATTTTATCGAGATTATTATCTATCTGTTCATAACTAAAATAAATGAATTATATAGTAGAGTTTCAGATAAGAACACCCTATAGATATATGTAACCTTATCATAGGTGCGTTCGGCATTGCAAATCGGAGACATCCGTTTGCTATTTTACCTCGAAAATCGTTTGGCAACTCGCATCTTTCTGCTACATGTTATCTCATCTGCATTCGGTATTAATATTTCTAGAGCCAATCACTGCTCGATCCACTCCAGATTCAAAGATCGAGCTCGCAGAGCTAATGCACATGTAAAGCAACAAAGTAAAACAATATAACTGCTTTGAAACTGCTGGCAAGGAACTATCAAGAGGAAAGATGATTGGATATCAGGTATCTCAATTAATGTCGGGATGTCGAAAGAGAAACTCAGACTAATGCCCGTATTCATAGTCAAGCCTTATATTTAAGACTTCTTTAAATTTATCTTTAGATGTTCTACGAATTATTTCATTAGCTGCTGAGCATCTAAAGATAAATGTAAGGAAGCCTTAAATACAAGGTGCGACTATGAATACAGGCATAAGTTATCTGAGAGATAGGTGAGCATTAGGATCCGTAAAAGAAGCTTACGTATAATTTGAACACACTTTATTTATATATATAAATATAAGTTATGGAACTTATACGTTCTTCGTAATAGACGGAATCTCGGAAAAGACTCTCCAATCGCGCGGCGTCCGCTTCGCGATGCCTTCGTGGTGCTCTCTTCGTAAGTACGCTCCAATCAGGCTCGCTTTTCGGCAAGAGCCAATAACGCGTGTAAGTAAAGCGATAAACGCACGGCGACTGGAAATAACTAAAAGGTTAAAGATATATAGGCCATTTCTTACACACATTTTCGCGCTTAAATTAAATTCATAACTTGTATATTTATGATAATAAATCCAACTCATTAACACATAACATACATTCATTTTTTTTAATACTTCTATTTTACAAATGGTGTATTTGAACTGTTATAATGTATGAGTCTACTAACGCTCAATCAAATGCTATCAAATAGAAATTGATGGAGTACATTATGTACAATATTTAACGAAGAAAGTAAATTTTTAATTCTTTTCTTTTTTATGAATTTGAAGTTACGTATTTAAAAACAAAGAATTTGCTAGTTAATTTTTAGATTAAAGCTTATATGCATATATAAAATAAAATAAAATCAACTGCATTAATATATTAAAGATTCTAATGAATACAAATCAAGTGATATAACTTATAAATTGTTGAAATTTATTTTGCAATGTAGTATTTTCTTTTAAGAAAATACACCTTGCATATGAGTTTGCTACATTCATGTGTAACGATCTATTTTTGGTATATAAGACTATTATCAGTTCTAGTAAAGCAAAAGAAATTTTCAATTAATAGGGTATTTATTTATTCATAAAAATAAACAATTTCATTTTATAATCTAACCTTAAAGGACAGTTTACAGCTCTGTAGCTACAGCTCTGTAGCTGTATGTCGCTACAGTTTTGTAGCGGGTTGATAGGTCACCAATTATGTAGCGAGTTGTTACATATAATGGATGTCGGAAAAAGAGGAAACTCACTAAGGAGGCCAGACTCGAAGCTGTTTGGTCGGCCGTGGCGTTTCGTCTCAGACCGACACTACTAGACTTATCAGTAAGGCGATGTAGAGCTCTGCTTTAGACGCCCTGGAGTTTAGGTGGCTATGCTATTTAAAGCAAGTTTACGTGACTGAGGTGCTTTCACGAATTCGAGCGAGTCCCCGTTTGGACTGTCCCCGTTCTGGTGGTCGCCACAGTTTTGTAGCGGATTGTTACATATAATAAATGTAGGTATAGAGGAAACTCAGATTCACAAATAACAACATTCGTTTATTATCACACACAACATCTATTCGCGATAACGTAACTTGATGTGTCTCGTGTATCTGTGCGATTGAAGGAGGAAGTCAGTGTCTAGATGGCAACTTCGGTATCGTGTTCGAGAGCGTGCCATCTGGTCGCGGAGTGTGAGTCTATAACGAGTAAAAGGCATGATTGATGTATAACTGAAAGAGAATGTGCGTGCGTGCGTGCGTGCGTGTATGGAAGTGTGAATGTGTCTCTACAGTTTTATATTTGTCGAAAGTAAGAGAGTTCTAGAGCAGTCTAAAATTGGACGGTAAATGGTATACCAAAAAAGCAGCAGATTTGAAACTCCAAGCGGTAGAATTTTTCTTTCAAAGAATTTCGCAAAACTATTAGAAAATAGAAAAAAATATTGTAATTGTAATACAGATCGAAAACAATTTATCAATAGTAAATAAAGTAGAAATTATAATAAAAAGAATGTACTTATACTTTTTTCTTTAATCTTGATTTAGTCTTATTTTGAAAATAATTATTACAAATTTTATAAAAACAGAAAAGAATATTTTAATCTGTATAAAATAAATAATTTAAGTACTTATTGTAAAAATAATATAACATTCAATAATTTCAATAGTAGGAAAAAACAGAAATTGTAATTTACATTTATAATTAAAATATATTTTTTTGTTTTTCAGTAAACACAAAAAATATAACTTAACATTAATGTTACAATTTTTCACTCAACAATGCAACTACAATGTAATATGCCTTATGCATAACAGTAACATTATTGTGTGGAAAATTATAACGTTATGTGTTACTGTTGTTTTGTTTTTCTTTAATCTTTGCCATGTAAAATACACAACGACATCCCTAGTTAGTAAAATTATTGTTAAAAAGTTACAGGTTACAGAATAGGCTTATTGAATGCTAGACCAATGACACACGAGTAACGTATACAACGGCACTAACGTCCAATCAGAAGGATGCGCGAGATGCGCAAACAACATGGCAAATAGGAGATACTACTCTTTGAGTAAAATGCAGTAATATAGCCTATTATTATATATACAAGCAAAATAAAGTAAAAAAAGACGATAGATAACCTGACTGAAACAGTAGGCAGTAGGTTTGTGAGCCAAAACGGTAAATCTATCGCTAAAACGATAGGGCTGGCAGCACTGATGCCAATACTATCGATGTTGAATGCACTGTGTCTATTTTTCTCTCTGCTATTATTAACTAGTCTACATAAAACATAAAAATTCGTTCTCACGAATTTTTCAATACATTATTCATTGGCTGTGTACAGCGGACTTAACAGTTGAGTAAGCGCTCGCTATTATTAGTGTATTCTTTTAGATCATCCAATCAGCATTTTAGATTTGAAAGAATACATCAATAGCAGCGAGCGTTCATTCAACTGTTGAGTCCGCTGAACGCAGCCATTATGTTTTACGCGCTATGCGAACCGTGCATAGCGAATAGTGGGGATAAAAATAAAAGATTTTGATTAGTTTATTCCCTTCTGTCTTTACCTCTAGCACATCAGTGCAATGTTTATCGCGTGCGACACGTGAGATCCAATGAGTATCCAATGAGTGTACAACTTTACCGATGTTTTCATTCTAAAGGTATATTCTCATCATGGATATCATGGATATCGCGTGTTGTTATTCGCGACGAATATCGCGCTGGTGTGCCGGAGCTATTATACATTATGCAAAAGTCTATGCTCCCTGTTTAGTTTATATCGTGTACTTGATACGGGTACTAACTAGTAACTTTCTATTGAATAATCTTAATGTAAAAAATTTACTAGATATGGATACAATAAAAATACTAACAGTATCAGGGCTGTGTAGCTCAGTGGCAGAACGAAAGTCTACCAACTCAGAGGAGAGACCAGGCCTAGGATTGAGACGAGGAGCGCCCTGATATTTTTCTCTATTATCGTCAATTGTTTACATTAATTTCAGCGATACGTTGAAACATATACATGATATATGTATTTAATTAATTATTATTGTGATGTTACTGTACCAATTTGATACATCATTCTTTAAATACATTGCTGAAATTAAAATAATTTAATAGAAAGTCATTAGTTAGTATGTGTATCAAATGCATATAAAGACCAATGGCTGCGTTCAGCGAACTCAACAGTTGAGTGACCGCTCGCTGTTATTGATGTATTCTTTTAGATCATCCAATCAACATTTTATAAGAATACATCATTAACAACGACCGCTCACTCAATTGAGTCCGCTGAACGCAGTCAATATTATGTATACACTGCGCATTTTCCGGATATAATAAATATTTTACAATTATATATATTTTACAAAATATTTTATGTAATAAATATTTAAAAAATTAATATTTGTGGTCACGTAAAAATATATAAAGTATAAAATGTAAAAAGGTTTATAGCATAGAATTTTATTACATGGAATGCGGGGTATTTTATACTTAATTATTTACTTATAATTATATTTATTGTGTGAAAAAATTTTAGCGTTTTTTTAGCGGTTTTCAATCTGATGGTTTTCTAGTAATTTTTTTCATTTTAAAAATGAAATTAACGGTGAAATATATTTTGCGTTGGTATTACTGTGTGATTCGCTACTCTTGTCTCATTCATGTTTGTGCCATGATGTGTTTACATTTTAATTTAGGAAATGCTTCTACCTCGTAAGGCGAGTCACATTGAATCTACACTATGAAACGCGCGGTAATGTTAAAGTTACTTCCTCTTCTGTTTCTAATGCGACAATCGCTGATACATTGCGCTTTTTTTTCTCGACAATTCTACTTCACTCTAGGTTAATTTGTCTGTATTAAACAATATTTATATATGCGATTTATATATTATTGTACCGATGTTGTTTACGTGAGAAAATGAATACTATTTCGACAAAGCAGTGCGTGATGGTTGTAAGATTTATGAATCACAGTTCGTGAACTCCGTTTTAATTCATTCTTTGTTGGTTTTCAGATATCTGAGAAAAACAGTGAGGCCAAACGGGCTTTTTTTAAACAAGAATCAATCAATTTTGGATACGATGTTTCTTCGTATGCTAATTATTCATCATCGTCATCGTCGTCCACATCCTCTACTATCACTCAACCTTTACCTGGGCAACCACCCTTGCCTTCTATGCCTCCACCATCCAGTGGAGTCCCACCTCCGTCACACGTATTTGGACCAGTGCCTTCCCAAATGACTCCTATTCAGTGGACACACGCACATACTCCTTGGCAATGGATAACACCACAAACATCTTTATCAACTCCTCCAACTCCTCCACATAATATTACTAGTACAATTCCAAGGGAGATTCCACGAAGGGGTAACTATGTACGTCGCGAAAGGTTCACTCATAATAGGAACAGTATGTATATTCAGAGAAATAATTTTCATCGTAAAAATAGACGGGTACAGTTTGGACAACCACAAGGTCAATTTGATCAAGCATATTTTGGTACAACTTTAACGGGTAATCTTGGATTGCAATGGCAAAGAAATATTTATAATGCAGCAGCGAGTGATAGTACAAGAAACCACATGACTGTTCCTTTATCTTCCAATTCCATATCTCCTATCCTATCAGGAATCGTGAGCAACAGACATAATGAAGAAACTGAGGATCAGGATGTGAAAATTGTACTAAAGAACATATTTTAAAGTTTGAAGAAAAAATATTTTTAAATAACATGTTACAAAGTTACCTAATGCAACCAAAATTTTTCAGGAAAAGGTAGTAAAGAAAAATAAACAAAGGAAGCCAATGTCTCAAAGTTATGTAAATAAACCATGGAATAGAGAAGATGCAGAAAGAGCTCTAAGAATTGAAAGCGAATACAACATGAAGAATAAAGTTAATGCACAGAGCTTAATAATTAAGTTTCCTGACACGGATCTAAATAAGGACATCGTCAGTAAATTTCATTCTGATATACTGAATATATATTTCCAAAATCCATGTGGGCCGAGATATTGTTTCATTCAAATGGCGGAAGATGTGAATATTGACGAAGCTATAAAAGAATTGGAGAAAATTAAGTTTGGTCTAGGATATTTGAAAGTCGAGAAAAAGATATTAAGAGATGAAGATAATCCCGAAGAGATAGATCCCTATACCTTATTTATAGGAAATTTACCTGAATCTGTTAAAACAAGCGAAATAAAAAGTAAATTTCCAAAAGCGCAAGATGAAGAAACACGAAAGATGAAGAATACGCGGTGAGTTAATAGATATCGCGCGCGCGCGTATATTAACTATTTATTATACAAATAGAATCGTTAAGTTTTATGATTTTGTATTGTAATCCGGACGTTTTATTACAGAAACATTTTAATGAGATATAATAGTGTAGATGATGCAATATCGGATTACAAACAAGCATATGATTTAATATTGGACAAGAGGAATATTAGTGTTAGATTTAGACGGAAAAGAGGTAACACTTGTCTTCCCGAAGAACCTAAGCCTGACGTTAAGAAAGTTAAAGAAGAGCCAAATAATGCTACACAAGTGGAAAAGGAACGAAACATGAATTACATTAAATTTGATATCAATGTTAACGATTTGAAAGAAGAACAAAGTAACATTGATGAAACAAAGGAAGATAAAATTAATCGCTCTAACAAACCGTCAGCAAATCAAAATATGAGTGTGGGAAACGGATTACAAGATAATTCCAATAAAGCACAAAGAAAATCAGCTTCGCAAGTTCAAGAAAATATAAGCTCTCATTTATCTGAGTTAACTCCGTCGGACATCGACACGTCCGCTACGATGGCACAAGAAGAACAACGACAATCTTGGGTAATAGATCAATATCATTATGTTGTATATTGTTGTATTGCAATTGTACATATGATACAAATTCCTAAGAGTTTTGAAAACTTTATATAATTAATAAACAAAGAGGGATGTAGCAGGAGATTTTGGGCCTTGCTATAATCCATCACCACAGGGAACAAAATGAACACCAGATGAAAGAATATTTTGTATGAAGTTTTATCCCAAAAGAGCCACACCATTTTAAGATATCGAAAAAAATGTCATTTTTTATTAATTTTTTTTCGTTAAATTTAAACGGATCTTTACAAAAAAATCATGAATATAAAGAGTATCAGACAGATTAGAATAAGAATTTTTTGTCACTCATGGCTCAAAATTTTGTTTTTAAAAAATCGAGAATTTGTTAAATTGCATTTTTATATGATCTGAATGCTTGACCACTTCTAAAATAATTCAACATCTAAATGTTATAAATTGTATCATATTTTTTCAGATTTTTAAATTTACATGAAACATTGAAACAAATTAAAACCGTTTTTTCGTCATTTTTGCAGACAATAGTTTAAAACTTTAATATTATAGAGTTTGCGTAGATTAAACAACGGGAATTCCATTTTTCTCTTTCAGAAAAAAATTAATTTAAATTAAATAATTAATTTATATAATTTCAGCATTTATTTCATTTTTAAAAAATCAATTTCTAACTTGTTAAGCACATAAACATGATAAACTTATCTTACCCTATATGACGTCAAGAGACTTTAGGTTTTTGACTTACAAAGCTATTTAAACCAAAATTCGTTTTATATTTATAAAATTATTAAGGCTTCAGTGGTTTTAAGGCTATTTAGAAATTCAAGTTCGACTTCTAAAATATTTTTTTATAATAAATAAATTTATTTGTAACAAATTTTTAGTATATTAAGATCTCTTTGATAGATGCTTTATTGAACATTAAAATTTAATTGTGATATAATTTTAGTAGTAGTTTAGCTGTGTTTTTAAATTCGATAAAATTTCGGCGCGCAGTTTAAATGACTACAAATTTAGTCGGGAAACTCCGGTATATAGACCGAACCTATTTAAAACTTAATTTATTAAGTATTATTTATTATGTTTATAGGAACTGAACTATATTAATAAAAACTTTGTACTGTCTACTACTATGGAAAAAATATTAGAAATCTGAAATATTTATTTTTCATATTAGAAAATAAATTTTTTGAAACCCTTACATTTTTGCCGTATATCCCACAGGGGTGGTTACTCATAAGGGGGGGGGGGGGAGTATGTACGGCTCATGAAAAATTTATAAATAATGCATATAAATAAGACGTATAATGACACAATAACTTATAAAATGTGTTTATAAAGTTTTATTAAAGAATAAGAAAATAGTAGATAAATATGTATATGAAATAATAAATAATAATTATAATCTTCTTGCATATATTACGAGTGTTATGACATGAGGTACATATTTTATATAATGCGTTTAATGCATTGAATTCAATCTGCGCACTTTGTATGCTTTGCATAAATCTCGCTCGCTAAAAATGCCGTATATTTCAAACAGGTGGGATATACAAGATAACAGACTAAACAAAGAATATGAAAGCACTTGTATTTTGCTACACAATATGTTTTACTATTCTACTACACGTATGTATCACGAAATAACTACTAAGTCTTTTACAGGCCTTACATTTATTATTTTACGTAGATCATAATTTATGATAGCGTTACTTATTACAGTACAAATCGATTCAACTCACAATAAATTCATTAATATTAATATTATAATAGTAAGAAGCTGAAATCATAACACAATATTAATATAACATAAAGGCATGTAACAGAGTAGTTGTGGGAAAATTATCCCCATTCCTTTTATTTTTTCTAACTTCTGTAGCGTAAATCTCAGGAGTTACCCTATATATGCATGTACATACCTACTATATATAATTCACATTTAATTATTTCAGATTATTAGAAGATCCAGTTTTGATCATTATAGCCATTTCCTATTTGTTAAATTTTCAAATGTACAGTCCAAGAAAATTCTTATTGTTTATATTATAAATTTTCTATTAACTCACTTTCTAAAATAATACAAATAAAAATTTCATTTTTAAGGAATAAAAGAAATAATTAGATCAAAAAAAAAATGCATGATATACAGAATTTATTTAACTCTAATAAATATTTTATATGAAATAATGTACACTTTCAAAAAGTAACACTTTTGAGACAATTGTCAAATATATCAATCTATAACTGTCTTCATTTATGACTAAGTTTCTATCGAGGATTCGAGTTTAGTTGGAGTGTGGGAATTGACTAGTCACAGTCGAGTATTCCCCACTGTAAAATAATTGTTTCAAAAGTGTTACTTTTTAAAAGTGTACATTATTTCATATAAAATAATGATTATAAATTCTGTATATCATCCATTAATTGTTTCTTTGATTTCTTAAAAATGATATTTTTATTTGAATAAGTATAATTTTGGAAAGTGAGTTAATAGAAACTTATAAATATAAAACAAATTTTAAGTTAAATAGCCTTGTAAATCGAAAACCTGAAGTCTCTTGATGTTATATTAGGGTAAGATAAGTTTATCATGATTATGTGCTTAATAAAATTAGAAATTGCTATTTGCTTTAAAAAAAATGGAATAAATGTTGAAATCAGTTAAATTAATTTTCCTGAAGGGGGAAAAAATGGAATTCTCATTGTTTGACTTACGCAAACTCTTAAAGTTTTAAATTATTGTCTGCAGATGCGGGATCAAAGATAAGTACAATTATATTTAAGAAACCATTTAAAATATTAACTAGGATATTTTAGATTGGAAAATGATGAAAAAATGGTTAAAATTTTTTTTAACATGTTCCATCAAATCTAAAAATTTGAAAAAAAATCTGAAATATAATTTATGATAAGATTTAGCTATTGAATTATTTTAAAAGTGGTCAAATATTCAGATTATATAAAAAATGTGATTTTTAATGATTCTTGAATTTTTTTAAAACGGAATTTTGAGCTAAGAATTAAAAAAAATTCTTACTCTATTTGATACTTTTTCTAATACTCTTTCATGATTTTTTTGCAAAGATCTGTTTAAATTTAGCGGAGAAAAAAATACTAATAAAAAATTACATTTTTTTTCAATATCTCGAAATGGTGTGACTCTTTTGGAATAAATATTCGTACAAAATATTCTTTCACATGGATGTTCGTTTTTTGACAATGGATTACATGCGAGGCCCAAAATTCCCTTTTTATTCTGCTATATCTTTTGTTAATTAAATTAACAATTGCTAATTAATTTAATAATTAAAGGCCCATAGCTGAATAAGGCAAAAGTACCTCAGACTCTTAAAAATTCAAAACTTTTTAAATGAAAGATATATATCAAGAAATTTTTTTAGACTCAGTATTAATTTTTAATATACACGTATATGGGTAATTCTTTTACAAATCGAATACCTGTCTGATCGACACCTCTTCGATTTGACTGAAACTTTTTTTACGGATTCTATGTCGAAAAAAAAGAGATACGTGTCCGAGGAATTTTTTTTTATTTGCATATTTTCGATAATACAAGTGATCGAACATTTGAGAATGGCAAGTTTTTTGGCTTGGAGACTCATTTTCATAAATCCATAGGTCCGAATCTTTAAGAGCTACAAAATTTTCACCAATTGCACTTTTGTAGCTGAAGGACTGAACTGTAAGAAAAAAATTTTTTTTACAAAAAATACTAACAAATTTATATTGTTATTAACAATTTAATTGTTTAAATCGATTTTTAACAAACGCCCCCAAAACGAATCAAGTTTTTAGTATTTTTATCGCATTCTCCGTCAAATTTTACGTCAAAAACATGTTTTCAAAATATGGTACCTTTTCAATTATTATTGTTAAAATATTAATTTATATAGCGCGTAACGGCCAAAAAAACGGTTTTTTGCTAATAAAACGAAATCTGTAACTCGTATCAAAAAAAGGTAATGTAAAAGTTGTAGATAATTGACAGATCTACAACTTTTCTCGAAAATTTTTTTTGACATAACCTCAAAATTTTAAATTAAATTGCAAAAAATGTTAAAAATCAGCTTTGTAACAATTATTTCTTGACAATTTGCATAAAAAAAAGTTTATGGGTAATTAATTTCGAATCGAATCTCCTGACATGTTAGAAAACCAATCTTGATTGAAAAAAAATTATTATCAAGCTTTGAAAAAAAAATCTATCCAGTGCGTCATGTAATATCGCCCTGTTGGTTGTATTAGCCACCACTGCCATGAAAGACTTTGATAAATAATAATAGATGATAAAAAAATATTTTAGTACATTAAAAAAATCACGTAATAAAAAATAAAGTAATACTTCTTAATATTTAATATGTACTTTATTGGAATAACTACATTTGTATAGTAAAATTAACACTCTCCTTGATAGTTTAATAATATATTTTACTTGATAATTTTCACAACATTTTTTTTTTCATGCAATGAAAATATCTTAGCTTCTAATTCTTTACAAGATATTGGAATCATGCAATGATATTTTAGAGTTCCCTTTATCGTTTTAGCTTTTGTAAATCGTTCCGATAGTAATTTTTTTTC